>NW_006239392.1:41793-61328 GCF_000226075.1 Solanum tuberosum | reverse complement strand
ATTAAAATGAACTACAAATATTTACAATATTGGACAGAATCTATGGAAGATATAAAACTATTAGAACAATTAATGGAGGAAAATTTATATATGTATCTAAGAACCGAAGATATGTTATATCTAGAATATATCATAAATAATATTAAAGAGATATCAAGATTAAGACACTTAGCAAAAGAATATTATAATAAAATCTTTAGCCAAACATAAGATGAATTTCTCACCTACCAAAAATGTCATGAATTCCTCACCTACCACACTACCAAAAATGTCATGAATTCCGCACCCCCAAAAAATGGTATCTCTTATTTCCGCTTTGTTTTCGCATTTATCTGCTTCGTCAGGATTTAGGCTGGTGGGATAATGCAAGTGTCACCACGTCCATTTTTGAGTCATGACAAATTAAAACAAAATTTGTATATGAGAAAGTATTTATAGAATAAATATGATGTATTATATGAATAAACGTTGGGATGATATATGGTATAATGTAGAACATTATATGTTAATACCAGTTTGGTTCTATTAATCAAAATAAAAGTTAGTATATTACATGATACCAACTTGTTATTATATATGTTATAAGGTACTATACTATATATTTTCAGATTTATTTTATTTATCAAAATAAAAAATTGATATTAAATGATACAAAGTTGGTATGGTATATATCCAATTAATTTTTGTCAGTCCCCTTTTTACATGTAAATATATATTATGGCAGGATTGTTTCATCTCAAGCTCTTTGGATATGAGTAAGAATTTGATTTAAAATTCTTGTACTTATGAATTTCTACTTTAAATATAACCAAAAAAAAATCTCTTTTCTTAAAATCGAATATATTTTTGAATTTGAATACTTTTAATCTTTCAATTCAAAAATTTTATTACAATATTTATGAGCTTTGTCTTAGAATTATCAAGTGTCTTTTCATTGGCTTGTCATTTCGCTTAACCACATTGCAAAGTGCAAAATGATTATTATTTTTCCTTTCTTTTCAGAAATAGAAATGGCTGATAGAAAATTGTGCAGATGAACTCCTTGCGTCGCAAGTTCTTGGCTGGTGAGGTTCCTTGTTCATCCCTGAAGACGTTTTGAAGGAGCACCGCGCTATATTTCACAAAGTTTATACAATACTTGTCTCAGATTTTGTGAAAACGATGTATGTTAAAGGGCTATTTTGATCATTTTCTCGACTCAGATAGGATTATGGAGCTTACTTACAAGTTATAAGTGGTGTTACATGTATTAATTAAAATAAATACATAGGAGAATTCATGGTGTTGTGTTCAAGTGATTCGTGATTAGCACTGACTACTGCTCTTTATTAAACAAAAGACAAAATATTGAAAGAGCATGTTAGCTACAAAACATAAATGAATATCTTCTTCTTTGACTTGTCTTTGCATAACTAAAAATCTGAACACATGTTGGATTGGCTTATTTGGTAGGGGTATATCTCAAGCAGCTATGTAATTTGCAATTGCGAATATCCTTACATTATTTTCTTCATGCCTTGCGATTGCTGAAATGCTTATGATTGTTCAAGTCAACAATCTCACTCTACGTACACCTTTCGTAACTTTTCAAATCCATGCATATAGGGGGCAACACAAGGAGAATGTTGTTCGTTGAAGTATCAACCACATATCAAAGTCTATGTCCCTCTCTTCCATCCAAATCCATCTTGGCAATTATTAGTACGTTGCATCACAGACTAATATAAAGGGATCGCAACAGGGTCATACTCATACATACATTGGATTCATCATGATTGTATATCTCGAGAGCACGATCAACCAGCTCATAAATTATCATAGCCTCCTCCTCGGTTGTGGTATCGGACATCCTTATTGGATATGCATCAACAAGCATAGAACAACCAGGAAACGTATCAAGGTCCATACCCTGTCAAGATATTTATTAGTAGTACATATATAATTAATCAGCCACAAAAGCATACATACATTGGTTGTTTGAAGTTGACCATCATAACGGCGCCAAATATCAGCAAAATGAGGGTGATGCTCCTCCAAAGCCCCATCGGGGATACGGTCTAGACAGTCATCATTAGATAATCAAAAGCATCATAACTATAACCCTTCATTGGTTTAAAGCCCCTCAGGTAATCACCTCCAATGGATTTCTTACACTCTTGCTCCATCTCCATCTCCACCACTGTCATCATGAGGTTGCGGTTCTTGGTATTGGGACTGTTTGTATGGATAGTAATAATGGTTCCAAATTAGTTCTCAATAATGTCAAGCATGCCCCAGATGTTCGCTTGAATTTGATTTCTGGTGGATACCTTGATGATGAGGGTTATGTTAATACCCTTGATGTTGGCCAGTGGAAGATTACTAGAGGTTCGATGGTTGTAGCCCGTGGTGACAAGTTGTCTAACTTGTACGTTTTTCAGGGCTCCATTTTTAGAGGCTCAATAAATTTGGTGGAAAATGATACTTCATCATTGTTATGGCATAGAAGACTGGGTCATATCAGCAAGAAGGGGATGGATAATTTGGCTAAGAAGAATTTGCTTTCTAGCGTGAAACAAGCAAAGTTGAACAAGTGTGTTCATTGCTTAGTTGGTAAACAGAAAATAGTTTCTTTTCTGACTCATCCGCCTTCAAGAAAGCTTGATTTGTTGGAGTTGGTACATTCTGATTTGTGTGGTCTTTTTAAGGTAAAGTCTCGTGGTGGTGCACTTTACTTTGTGACTTTTATTGATGATCATTCTCGCAAACTCTGGGTATTCTCTTTGAAGTCCAAGGATCAGGTACTTGATGTGTTTAAGAATTTTCAAGCCTTGATTGAGAGACAGACAGGGAAGAAATTGAAATGCATCCGCTCTGATAATGGTGGTGAATATATTGGTCCTTTTGATAGATATTGTAGAGAGCAGGGTATTCAGCATCAGAAAAATCCTCTGAAGCCTCCTCAGCTAAATGGTTCAGCGTAGAGGATGAAGAGAACTCTTGTTGAGAGGGTTAGATGCATGATTTCAGATGTTAAGCTGCCAGATTCCTTTTGGGCAGAAGCACTTAATATTGTTGCCTACGTTATCAATTTATCTCCTACTGTTGCTTTGAATGGTGATGTATGTGATAGAGTTTGGTCTAGTAAGAATGTTTCTTAAGATCATCTTAAAGTTTTTGGGTGTAAAGCCTTTGTGCATGTTTCTAAGGATGAGAGGTGAAAGTTAGATGTTAAAATTAGGCAATGTATCTTTGTTGGTTATGGTCAAGATGAATTTGGCTATCATTTCTTTGATCCAGTTGATAAGAAATTTGTTAGAAGCTGTGATGTTGTGTTCTTTGAAGACCAAACAATTGAAGATATTGACAAAGCTGATTCTCAGAGCAGTGACAACCAAGTTGATGTTGATCCAGTTCCTTTGACAATTGCACTTGATGAAAATCTTCAAAATGATGAAAATCAAGTTGATATGGAAGATGATGATTATATTCATAATGACTAGTATGCCGTTGATGTTCCAGTGCAAGATGATGTGGTTGGCCAGCAACAAACTATTATTGATGCTCCAAAGAGTTCTCTCAGAAGATCTACTAGAGAGAAAATACCTTCATCTCGTTATTCTCCCAATGAGTATGTACTCTTGACTGACAGGGGAGAACCCGATAGTCTTGATAAGGCCATGGAAAGTGAAGAAAAAGAGAGGTGGTTTAATGCTATGGAGGATGAAATGAAATCTCTATATGATAATCATACCTTTGATTTGGTTATGTTACTTAAAGATCGAAAAGCTTTGAAGAACATGTGGGTTTTTCGGGTGAAACATGAAGATGGTAACCCAGTTCCACGGTACAAGGCTAGATTAGTTGTGCTGGGCTTTAACCAGAAAAAGGAAATTGATTTTGATGAGATATTCTCTCCAGTTGTGAAAATGTCATCCACCCGTATGGTTCTAGGCTTGGCTGCAAGTCTGGACTTGGAGGTTGAACAGACAGATGCTAAAACTACTTTTCTCCATGGTGACTTGGATGAAGAAATTTATATGAAGCGTCCGGAAAACTTTGAAGTCAAGGGAAAAGAGAATTATGTTTGCAAATTGAAGAAGAGCTTGTATGGTCTGAAACAAGCTCCCAGACAATGGTACAGAAAATGATGAGATATTCTCTCCAGTTGTGAAAATGTCATCCACCCGTATGGTTCTAGGCTTGGCTGCAAGTCTGGACTTGGAGGTTGAACAGACAGATGCTAAAACTACTTTTCTCCATGGTGACTTGGATGAAGAAATTTATATGAAGCGTCCGGAAAACTTTGAAGTCAAGGGAAAAGAGAATTATGTTTGCAAATTGAAGAAGAGCTTGTATGGTCTGAAACAAGCTCCCAGACAATGGTACAGAAAATTTGGTTCTTTTATGAGTCAGCAGGGCTTCAAGAAGACTTGTTTAGACCATTGTGTTAGGTGCAAAAATTCTTTGATGGTGACTTCAACAAAGAGTGTCAAACAATGAGCAACACAACTACAAAATAACACCAAAAACTAGAGAAATAAAAGAAGTAAAAACATCAAATCATAGCTGTTGTTCACGAGGAAAAAATTGGAGCTACGGGAATCCAAATCACTCTCTCTCAGTTTCCAATCAAAGATCAAGTTGAAAGGAACAAGTTGTCCAAAAATCAGCTCAATCGGATAAGAAACGAAGTAGGAATTGCAATTTGAAATTGGCTGCTAGGGCTTGTGCGAAAAACTGCACTCTCCCACTTTTCTCTCTATATGACTGCTTTCTAGCTCTTGTGATATCTCTAAAATAACACCTAAAAGAAAGTATAACATATGCACCCTAATATTGGGCGTATGGGCAAAGTGGGCTAGTCAAATTTGTGCTAAATTTATCCACATAGGAAGGAAACAAAGCTCAAAACCCAACAAAATCATGATTTGAACCAGACTAACCAACTTCCTAAATGGTCCAAAGAACCCTACTGAGCACATAAAAACAACAATCAGGTGGTGGGGCCGGGGTACATTGAATTGATTTCATATATTTTGGGTAGTTGGAAAAACTATATTGTGTATCATAATTGATGTTGACCATATCTGATATGATTCTAAAATATCCGGGACAATATTCTAATTTAACTAAGAACAATCACACCATTGATATTGTGCAACATATGATATGATATTGTGCCAAAATCATGATTGTACCTTTGTATATAAATAGTGGATAGTTTATCAATTGTAAAGCAAAGAAATACAGAATAGTTTTCAAATCTTTGTAGTCTCTAATTTATCAATTGTTATCATGGTATCAAGAGCCTAAGTTTTTTCTTCATAAACTAGTTTAATTTGCTCCTTATTGTTGTTTGATTTCTATCATCGGATATCTCGTCTTTCTAATAGAGTCGCATTCTCATGACATTTTGTCAACCAAATTTGATGGAAAAAATTATCCGATGTGGGAATTTCATTTTCGGATCTTTGTTCAAGGAAAAAGCTTGTTTGGAATCTTGGATGGATCAACAATTGAGCCAAATGAAGACAAGAAAAAACAAGTTTGGCACACTAACAATGCCCATATAATTTCATGGATCCTCAATTTTATACATGCAGATGTTGCACTCAGTCTGTGTCTGTTCAAATTGGCAGTAGAGATGTGGAAGAATCTCAAAAAGGTATATTCTCAATGTAATCATGCTCAGGATTTTGAGTTGAAACATACTCTTTCTGAATACAAACAGGGAGATAAAGACATTCAGAGTTATTATTCGGGACTTATGGCAATCTGGTCAGAAGAAGACCAAAGCTTTGGAGGAAACCTTTCTTCAACAGGCTTCAATGATGTTATGTTGGAGAGGAAGAAGAATTGAGTTGTCCAATTTCTCATGAAATTGAGGCCTGACTTTGAGCCTATTAGAGCTAACATTCTTAACAGAGAAACTCTTCCAGACATCGATGTAGTTTTTGGAGAACTCATTCGTGAGGAGATGCGCATCAATAATCTGGCATCCATGGATTCGTCCTACACAATTGATGTGGCTATGTATACATCAAAAGGTACCCATAAATCATATACTCAAAGCTCATTTCAAAAGTCTAGACCACAATGCTTTTAGTGCAAAGAGTATGGCCATATTGCGTCACATTGCAAGAAAAAAAATATATGCAATTATTGTAAGAAGCCTGGCCATATAATTCTAGAGTGCAATCGACGCCCAAACACGCATCAAACCAAGAACAAATCTTATCAAGCGTCTGAAGCTTATGTGAGTCAAGCAGAGATCACACCATCTTCTTTGGATTCGAAAGCAGTTCAAAAAATGATACACGATTCAGTTGTAGCCGCTCTCCCCGGGGCTATTTCCAGTGCTCTCATTGTTGCCTATCCTGGTAAGAATTTAAGTAAGAATTCAAAATTTTGGCATATAGATTCAACTGCATCTAACCATATGACAGGAGATATCCATAATTTACACTATTTATCAACTCCATCAGAAAATCATCTTATTTTCACAGCCAATGGTGATACTTTACCTGCCTCTAAGATTGGAAAACCATCTTTCTTCACTAATGTCCTTTTTGATAAACTTACTGTTAATCTTATTTATGTTGGACAGTTGGTGGAACAAAATTGCCTTGTTGTTTTCTCACATCTTGGTTGTGTTGTTCAGAATCTGGAGACAGGGAAGGTGATCGCCAAGGGTCGTAAAGTTGGGAGAATGTTCCACTTGTCCATGTCTGAAACACCTCACCATGCATGTTATCTATCTACCACTAAAGGAGACATCACTAACTCAAATAAATTGTGGTACTTGTGGCATCATCGTCTTGGACATGCACATGCTCAAAAACTTTCTTCCATGTTACAATATTGACTTCATTTGAATAAGAAATCATGGGTTTTGTCATCAAAATTGCCTTGTGAAAATTGTGCTAAATCCAAAAGTCATAAACTGCCTTTTCCTTGTAGTACTACTTCATACAACTCTACTTTTGATTTGATTCACAGTGATGTATGGGTCCTTCACCAATTTCATCTAGATTGGGGTATCAATATTTTATGTTATTTATTGATCATGTTTCTCGATATACATAGGTGTTATTTTTTAGAAATAAAAGTGAAGTTCCTAAAATCAACAATTTGTCACCTATGTTGAGACTCAGTTCAATAAATGAATCAAAAAAATTTGATCTGATTTAGGTGGGGAATACATGAAGTCAGAACTCATAGATTTTTTCAAAGAGAGAGGCATTTATTCGCAACACTCTTGTCCATACACACCTGAGGAAAATGGAGTTGTAGAAAGAAAAAATAGGCATGTTCTGGAAACCACATTAGCTCTTCTTGATACATCAAATGTTCCTAAAATATTTTGGGTTGAAGCCATCCAAACTTTTGTCTATTTAATAAACAGACACACAATTACCATTAACAAAGATGATAGTCCATATTCCATTTTCTTTGGTAAACTCTCTAATTATTCTCATCTAAAAAATTTTGGTTGTGTGTGTTTTGTCCATGCCATAAATTATCTGCTAAAGCTGTGAGGTGTGTTTTCCTGGGTTATAATGATGTTCAAAACGGTTATCTTTGTTATGATTCTTCTAGACAACAGTTGTGGGTTTCCAGACATGTAATTTTATTTAAGCATTTGCTTGCTTACCCTATTACCTCTTCAACAAAATCCGACTGTCTCTTTTCTGTACAAGTTTGAGAGTCAGCAGGTACAAAATCCTACATCTCTCAACGAAGACCCTAATGGCATTACTGATGATCCTAGTCAATCAGATGCATGCTATATGGATAATTCAGGTAATAGTACCTTGTCACATATTTCATTGAATACCTTTTTCACTGACTCATCTGACAACAATGATTATTCTGATTGTGAACCTGTACCAAGTGACCAAATAAATTCTTCCATTCCTTCTCTTTGTCACTCTGAACGTAAAACATATGCCCCAGATCGATATGGATACTCTCCAGGTAGATACGATCGATCGTATGCCTTACTTGCTACTTTGAATTCTATTTTTGTCCCAACTATTTACCAACAGGCATCAAGTCATGACTGCTGGAAAAAGGCAATGGAAGAGGAACTTTCGGCTTTAGAAGAAAATCATACATGGGATTTGATATCTAAATCGACTGAAGCTTCTGTTATTGGGAGCAAATGGATTTATTCTATGAAGATGAAGTCTGATGGCACATAGGAGAGGTACAAAACTCGACTAGTAGCTCAAGGATATAAACAAGAATATGTCTTGGACTATGAGGAGACTTTTGCTCCTGTTGCAAAGATGATGACAATTTGTGTGTTGCTCACTATAACATCCATCAAATGGTGGAAACTTCATCAAATGGATATGACAAATGCATTTTTGCAAGGTGAACTACATGAGATTATATACATGAAGCCTCCTCTAGGGTACAACCAAGCTCAACCTGATATGGTTTGTCGTCTTCAGAAATCTCTTTGTGGTCTCAAGCAAGCACCACATGTATGGTTTGAGAAGTTTCGATAAATCCTTGATTTTCTCAATCTGTTTCTGATTATTCATTATTCATTTGGCACTCCAATACTGACATGATAATTTTACTATTGTATGTGGATGATATGATTATAACCGGCAATGATGGGAATGGAACTGTACAACTCAAGAATCTTTTTAATGAAACTTTCAAAATGAAGGACCTTGGCAGGTTAACATATTTTTTTGGGTTGGAGGTTAAATATTTGCAGGATGGTATCATGCTAAGCCAAAGAAAGGATGCAGAGGATCTTGTCACACAAGCATGTCTAAGTGATCAGAAGGTAGCTCACACACCTATGGAGATCAATGTGAAGTAAAAAAATGATGATGGTGACCCTCTTACAGAACCAACACTGTATTGGAGGCTCATTGGTTGTCTAATTTATTTGACAATGACAAGATCTAGCATCTCTGATCCAGTTCAAGTCTTGAGCCAATTTGTTATAAATCCTTGCCAGCATCATTTTTCTGCCCTCCTCAGAATCATTCGCTATGTTCGGAGTACAATTAATCGAGGTCTTTTCTTTCATTCAACATCATCTCTAAATCTCGAAGGGTATGTAGATGCAGATTGGGCAGGATGTCCAAACTCTCAAAAGTCTGTGACTGGGTGGTGTATGTTAATCTGATCATCACTTGTCTCATGGAAGTGCAAGAAGCAGCCAAGAATTTTGAAATCATCAATGGAGGCAGAATATAGATCAATGTCACCTGCTTATTCTGAAATTGTGTGGATATGTCGATTGATGGCAGAACTTCATATCTCTATTGATGGCTCCACTATATTATAAAACAACCTATGTCCCCCATCGTTTGTATGACTAAGTTCACATCGACAAACTTATTATTATTTAGGAGAATGAGGTCGTAGTCGACGCCTCAAGACCAAGGGTTCAAGTATATATACAATATAGCTAAGATAAGGTCAAAATGAATAATTTGGGCAAAAATGAAAATTTGAATCAAGTAAATCACCTATGTGCTTCACCTACTTGCTTCACCTATGTGCTTCACCTACTTGCCTGACCTACTTGCTTCACCTATGTACTTCACCCACTTTCTTCACCTACTAAGTCTTAATGACCAGCCAAAAGGACAAAGTAGGTACATCACCTACTTTGACTCCTTGACCAGCTCAAAGGGCCAAGTAGGTGGATCACCTACTTAGCCATTTTTGTGGCCCAAAATAAAGAGAAAAAGAGAGGTGGTGGATATTCTTTTAAACCAAAGGCTTGGCTGATGTTCTCTTATTATTTACATACATAAATTATATGATCTCTCTCAAGGTTTATCTCATCACCTCTCAACTTCAAGAATCTTCCTCAAATTATACCTAGGATTCTTGAAGAAATCCTTCTCTCATACAGCCAAGTTTGAAGGTTAATTCAAGCCCTTGAAGGAGTACAAGTCAAAGGTCTAAATTTGCAGAATTTAGGTAATCTTGCTTCCCCATTTCATATATATATATATATATATACATATATATATATATATCAGATTGGGTGAGATTTCTCTAGGTTATTTTCATAAAGTTATGGGACTATGAACGGAATTCATGAGTCCAATCTTTAGTGATTATAATAAAAGGTTTGGAGCTGCCTAATATGGTGAATCTTGGAGCAGTATTAGGTGGATAGTTGGATTCATTTGGTGGTGAAGGATAGTGTTTTATATCTATGTATGATAGTAAAAGTGTTGTTTTGTAAGTCTGGGATAGTTGGGTGTTGAAACACCATTTTTGAAAATTTTGGAGCTTTATGCCCGCTAGGTGTTCGACATAATATCATACTCATCCATTTCTTGTCGTATTGACTCTATTGTGATGTAATCAATCTGTATATTTTATATTATAATTTATAGTGTTGCCTGGCCTTAATAGAAAGTCGTGTGAAGTGTTTTTTCAATGAAGAAACGAAGGGTGTAGTGATGTACCATTTAAATTGAGGGTTGTGCATGCTTGCGACCCATTATGTGTCTATTTATTTTTCTGGGTGTTTTGAAGCTCGGGAAGTGCCGGGAGACCTCATGAGAAAGTCGTAAGTTGTGTAAAAATGTAAGAAGGGAATGTGTGAAAGGAACACCCAATGGTAGAGGAGTTATGAACATGTTTTTTGCCTATTGTTTTGGTAAGTCGAAGTGATCCAAGCTTGTTGGTTAGCTGCTAATATTAGCTCTATTACTTGCCATTATTTTAGATTAACACCTTAAAGGAAAGTCTGAATCATGGTACTACATAGTACTGTTCGGGAGACAAGGTATGTAAGGCTATTCAATTTAATATTCTTTGGCATGAAGTCCTATATTTTGGGTACCAACAAAGCAAGCTTTCAAGGTAATCCTTGTAGTTAAATATAAGTTGTGATGGTGTATAATATCTAATTTATTTATTATCCTTCTACTGCCATTGTTTCACAAATGTGTCAAACTACTCCAATATGTCTTCATTATCCTATATCGATGTTGTAATAGTTGCAAGTACTAGTGTGATAAAAGTACCCTAAACAGTAAGTTTCATGAGTTATCCTCTAAATCAAATAAGGAGTCATTGAGTCGATAAAATCCTACATTACACATGTTATGAGTTTTCATAGGTCGAATATATTCTGTCCATTATACAATTTATAAGTCCTTACATAGTGTGTACACTTATCTCTGATTTCGGATTTGTTATGTGCATATTTAGTTCACATATATATGCACCCATTCATTTGACATAGACTACTAAGTGTTAAGTTATCGGAACATCTTATACAGTCCTTATCTCTCCATAAGACGAGTTGAACACTTTCATTTGAAATGCATGTATGCCCCCATTTGAAAAGTTGAAACATGTTTTAAATGAACCATGCAGCATGTCCTAATGTCCCGACTTTCCAAAAAAAACCTTCATAGATTGTTTGGGTATATTCTTTGTACCTAATGAAGCTCATTGAGTCATAAGTTCCTAACTATTACATCGAAGTTACATTTTGCTTCCAATATCATTTTTGCTGCCTCAAGTATTTTATTCACATGTCTACATCACTGATATATAGTCCTAAAGCTCAAAAGATTATGACCACCAAAAGAACAATCTCAAATATCAAATATACAAGGTAAATTCAATCTATATAATTATGGGCAGAAGCTCAGGGGTTAAAATACCTAGCATGGACCGATCTCAATCTATATAATTATGGGTGGCAGCTAAAGGGTTAAAATACCTAGCATGGGCTGATCTCAATTATAATTATGGGTGGCAGCTCAGGGGTTAAAATACCTAGCATGGACCGATCTCAATCTATATAATTATGGGTGGCAGCTCAGGGGTTAAAATACCTAGCATGGACCGATCTCAATCTATATAATTATGGGTGGCAGCTAAAGGGTTAAAATACCTAGCATGGGCTGATCTCAATTATAATTATGGGTGGCAGCTCAGGGGTTAAAATACCTAGCATGGACCGATCTCAATCTATATAATTATGGGTGGCAGCTAAAGGGTTAAAATACCTAGCATGGGCTGATCTCAATTATAATTATGGGTGGCAGCTCAGGGGTTAAAATACCTAGCATGGACCGATCTCAATCTATATAATTATGGGTGGCAGCTAAAGGGTTAAAATACCTAGCATGGGCTGATCTCAATTATAATTATGGGTGGCAGCTCAGGGGTTAAAATACCTAGCATGGACCGATCTCAATCTATATAATTATGGGTGGCAGCTCAGGGGTTAAAATACCTAGCATGGACCGATCTCAATCTATATAATTATGGGTGGCAGCTAAAGGGTTAAAATACCTAGCATGGGCTGATCTCAATTATAATTATGGGTGGCAGCTCAGGGGTTAAAATACCTAGCATGGACCGATCTCAATCTATATAATTATGGGTGGCAGCTAAAGGGTTAAAATACCTAGCATGGGCTGATCTCAATTATAATTATGGGTGGCAGCTCAGGGGTTAAAATACCTAGCATGGACCGATCTCAATCTATATAATTATGGGTGGCAGCTAAAGGGTTAAAATACCTAGCATGGGCTGATCTCAATTATAATTATGGGTGGCAGCTCAGGGGTTAAAATACCTAGCATGGACCGATCTCAATCTATATAATTATAGGTGGCAGCCCAGGGGAAAAAGCCTAGCATGGGTCGATCACGATTTGTATATTTATGAGGACGGCATCCCAGGGGTTAAATGCCTAGCATGGGTCATCCTCTTCTACCACTGATCAGTTGGTCACTTGTATTGCATGCCTTACAAAGATTATAAAGCAACAAATAGTATGAAAAGAATGTAAGGTATAGTGATCCAAGTATAGTAATATTTCATGTGCCCAAGTGCTAATAGTCAAATCCACAGAAAATGGATAAACATGTTGAGAATGGTAAAATGTGGCATTGTGATCTTACAGGTTGTTCCTAGTTTCCAGATGCCCCGGTTGCTCATCTGTTTATATGTTCTAATAGTTCAATGTTCACATGTTATCCATTCTAATAGTTCACTTGTTCATGTGTCATGTGTTCACATAGTTACTTTGACGTGTCATATGTTCTCATAATTCACCTTTTCATATGTCACATATTCTCATAGTTATCTTTTCGAGTGTCGCATAACCTCATAACTCACGTTCCATTACCTTCTTGTTAATGTGTTATATGCCGTTGATGGCTCAATTGTTTTTAATTACATTCTTACAGCTCACTTTTTTATGTGTGTGTCTCCTAGTCCACTCCCTTATTTAACAACATGTCTCCAGTTCACTTGCTTTTATGGCTGTCTTATAATACACTTGCTTATGTAGCTACATGTCTTATAAATCTCTTGATCAAATGCTACATGTCTTCACAACTCACTTGTCCTTATGTTAAATCCCATTTTGTTCTCCTCCACTTGTATGTTATAAACTCCATGCGGCATATCAGTTCTTCTGATAATATCCCCTCATTTCTTACTTGCTTAAGTGATACATACGTTATAATAAAGTATCATGATGAAATAGAGATTTTTTCTTTAAAATATAAAGGGAATTTAATTATGTCTCATTTCATGCCGATTCATATGGATCGATACATGTATAAGTGTTATCCTCTTGGGAAAGAAAAGGTACTTCTACTTAAATGATCATAAGTTTTTGCAATATATCTATAGTATGTTTGCAGTTTCCAAGTATTGCTACCCTAATGTTGTGTTTTCTTATATGATTTTAAGTAACTATCATGTTTTCAATTTGCCTTACATACAAGTACAAATTTCATATCTACTCACGTCCTTATGTCGGGGGCGTTGCACTCACACTCCCGGTGCACATGTTTTAGATGGGAAGTTTCTTGGCGGGAACCCCTTGCAGATTTTCGTCTAGAATGGTGATACCCAATTCCACTAAGGGTCTTATCTTTTTCATATGATTGACATAGATGGCTTAAGGTACGCCGGGGACTTGTCTCGACATATTTATGGATCATGTCATATGTTAGAGGCTTCGTAGACTATGTCCAAATCAGGTTCATATAGTTAAAGTTATGTCTTCCATACTTTCCTATCGGTCCACTAAGATAGCATAAGCGCTAATGGCTTTTATATGTATAAAAGATTAGCTTCGCATTCTAGTTAATGATCAATGCATTACTTAATACCATTTGCTTCTGTCCCTTGTAGGTATGTTCAGTTAAGTGGTCCGCTCGGTCATGTGAGGTATCAAACTGAGGCACCGAGTTCCGGTCCGTCTCACCTAGGCTTGAGGCATGACAAACTTGGTATCAGAGTATTAGGTTCATTATCCTAGGGAGTCTATGAAGCCGTGTCTAGTAGAGTCTTTTTTATTGGTGTGTTGTCGACCACATCTATAAGAGGGAGGCTACACAGGTATTTAGAAATTGTTACCTTTCATTCATATTCTAAATCGTGCAATAGAGCTATATTTTGAAGAATCATCCTGCTCTATGTGATTGAGCTTAAAGTGGTAACTGAATATGATCTGATCAGGTCATGCATATGCTAAGAATGCGAGCCATGAATTAGAATCTTAAGTCTCAAGTTTTGATTCACCTATTGAGAGAAAGATGATGAAAGGTTTAGTTGCTCTTAAGGATATGAGACTCAAGAAGGAAATGAGGGTGCATTAGAGTAGATATTACAAACAATGAGGTAATTATGAACTATTAGCTACAACACACATTCGAGGAGGAATGAGCCAAAGGGGGGGGGGCGTGGGGATGATGTAACACCCCATGTCCCTCATCGTTTGTATGGCTAAGTTCACATCGACAAACCTATTATTATTTAGGAGAATGAGGTCGTAGTCGAAGCCTAATGACCAAGGGTTCAAGTATATATACAATTAGCTAAGATAAGTTTAAAATGAATGATTTGGGTAGAAATGAAAATTTGAATCAAGTAAATCACCTATGTGCTTCACCTACTTGCTTCACCTATGTGCTTCACCTACTTGCCTGACCTACTTGCTTAACCTATGTGCTTCACCCACTTTCTTCACCTACTTGCTTCACCTACTAAGTCTTAATGACCAGCCAAAAGGACAAAGTAGGTGCATCACCTACTTTGACTCCTTGACCAGCTCAAAGGGCCAAGTAGGTGGATCACCTACATAGCCATTTTTGTGGCCCAAAATAAAGAGAAAAAGAGAGGTGGTGGATATTCTTTTAACCCAAAGGCTTGGCTGATGTTCTCTTATTATTTTACGTACATAAATTATATGATCTCTCTCAAGGTTTATCTCATCACCTCTCAACTTCAAGCATCTTCCTCAAATTATACCTAGGATTCTTGAAGAAATCCTTCTCTTTCAAAGCCAAGTTTGAAGGTTAATTCAAGCCCTTGAAGGAGTACAAGTCAAAGGTCTAAATTTGCAGAATTTAGGTAATCTTGCTTCCCCATTTCATCTCAATATATATATATCAGATTGGGTAAGATTCCTCTAGGTTATTTTCATGAAATTATGGGACTATGATCGGAATTCAAGAGTCCAAGATTTAGTGAATATAATAAAAGGTTTGGAGCTGCCTAATATGGTGAATCTTGGAGCAGTATTGGGTAGATAGTTGGATTCATTTGGTGGTGAAGGACACTGTCTTATACCTATGTATGGTAGTAAAAGTGTTTTTTTGTAAGTTTGGGATAGTTGGATGTTGAAACACCATTTTTGAAAATTGTGGAGCTTTATGCCCGCTAGGTGTTCGACATAATATTGTACTAGTCCATTTCTTTTCCTATTGATTTATTATGATGTAATCGCTCTGTATATTTTATATTATAATTTATAGTGTTGGCTGGCCTTAAGAGAAAGTCGTGTGAAGTGTTTTCAGGGAAGAAACAAAGGGTGTAGTGATGTACCATTTAAATTGAGGGTTGTGCAAGCTTGCTACCCTTTATGTGTCTATTTATTTGTCTGGGTGTTTTGAAGCTCGAGAAGTGCCGGGAGACGTCACGAGAAATTCGTAAGTTGTGTAAAAATGTGAGAAGGGAATGTGTGAAAGGAACACCCAATGGTAGAGGGGTTACAAACATCGACAGACTGTTCTGCACATCCGTGGTTCCCATCAGAAGCCCAACTTATGGGACTCCTGACCTACGGAGGGGACCCATAGGTCGTAGGTCCATCCACAGACCGTAGGTACCCACCATAGGTTCTCACTGCAGCTATAGTCAAAAAAAAATTAGTTTTTGTTTTGTTCTGTTCCTTGTTCTATTTTTTTTTTAGTGTGTTATTGGTTTGTTTTGGTATTAACTAAGCCTCCACAGGTACCATGGCTCCCAAGAAAGCTCTGACTTATATACCAAATGGCAAGTCGAAACCTTTCGCACCAACCTTAAGGCTGATTGATGAAGATACTAATGCGAAGACTGACCCTACATAAGTCCCACCCACTAATAGGACATCCCCAACTACACCACGTACTACACAGAATCAAACCCGGCAGGTGATTCTCGACATGGTCACTGCCTCCCAATCTAATGAGAAGGATACACCGATCGGTTCACCGGCTGGCTTTGAGTCTGTTTCTGCTTTCGGCTCTGCATCCGACTCTAGTTCTAATAGCGCCAACGCCTCATCCTCTGAGGCTACTAGTGCTGGGGACATTCCAGCGCCACCAAACACCGATCCTACTCTAGTTGCTGAGGAGCCAAACCAATGGTGTGCAAGTGGCCAGTGGCAGATATACAGACACGCTCGCATGCTGATAGAGAAGGAGAAAATGGCTCGATTGGTCACCGAGGAGCTCTGGGTACTCACATGCAGCCTTCATACCATGCCCTACATCCATCAGATCTTCCAGAGACATAAGTGTGAGTGGATGGCCCGTAGCCCAGGGTCCTTCAGTGAGGAGATAGTTATGGAGTTATATGCTTCCTATGAAGCTACCCTCCAAGGTTCGATTGACAGACGGGCCAAGCCCGCTGCCCATGCTTCACTCACGGCTACACTAGTGCGTGGGTTTTCTGTTGATATATCTAAGACTACCATCCGCAGATTCCTCTATGGTCCAAGCCACACTCTGCCAATCAACACGACTGAGTTCGACTATTGTTGGGACACTGTTCGGAGCGGGGCATTCCAGAGGAATGCACATTAGAGGGAGACTCTATTGCGTTGGTTAGCCCATCACCTTTCTAAAGACGGAGAGCGCGCCGAGTGGGTCAGCACCCCAAGCTTGGGTATCAAGAAGGCCACCCTGACATTTGTGGCTAAATTCTTCTAGTTTTTGGTACAGAATCAAGTGTCTCCCACTCAGGCTGATAATATACTCACTTGGGACCGCGCAGTCATAGGTACAGCCTTAGTTGCAGGGTTGGAGATGGATTTTCCCCCATGCTGATTGCACAGATACACGAGAGGGCCTTCAAGGCCACCACCACCTTACCCTTCCCTTACTTTATTTTCCAATTGTGCAGGGATGCTAGAGTACCGGTTTGGCACTGTGACAAGCTGGTGCAGGCGACCAAGACTTTGGATATCGGCCTGATTCGAGATGAGGCCAATGGAGCGGCATCGCGCATAGAGCCGCAGGTTGAGGTGCCTCCATTAGGAGTAGACTTGGTAGCAGATGTGGAGCAGATGCAGGGTGAGGAGTCTGCCCCTCCGGCCACTATTGAGGATGCCCCGAATTCCCATTCAGCGGCCGCCAGTCAGGCCCCTAGCTCCTCCTAAGCCACTCCCTCCTTCCGGGTCTGCCACCGTGCCTCTAGCCAGTGTTCAGAAGTTGGAGGCCCAGATGGCTACACTACGTCATCATGTGAGGCCTTGGATGAAGCGTGCGATTGAGGAGTCCGCGACTTGAGTTGAGCAGCAGATGGAGCAGATGATGGACCGTAAGGTTCAGGCAGTTCACCAGCACCTTGATGCATTTGAGCTGCGTGTCTTAGAGCGACCAGCCCCCACCATTGATGTTTATGCTTTCCGAATGGATTTAGCGAGTCTCCAGGCTAATCTTGATGCCCTTCTTGCTCTACCAGAGGTCGAGCCTGAGTCTGCGCCCACCGCACCGATTGATGATACGGTGTTGGATGCTTTAATCGAAGATGAGATGCCTCCGTCTGATTCCTCCCGTCATGCTGGGAAACACCCCCGCTCTAGTCGGACGTCTGATGACACTGAGGCTGGGAGAGCTCGCAAGAGGGAGCGACAACAGTTTGAGGAGGCCAGAGGGCATCTGTAGTTAAGGAGGAGACGCGCCAGCAGCGGGCTAGGGAAATTGGTGTTGGTGCCTCTAGCAGTATGAGCACTACTGATGGTGCGGTGCAAGTTATTGATAGCACTACTGAGGGTGCTAAGATGGTTGATGTGGGCACTACTGAGGGTGACCCAATTGTTGATCCAGTGGGCTCCAGGAAACCGGACCCACCCACTTGTTGAGAGGTCTTCGGCACTATGTGCCACATGTTTGCTTCACCCGATCCTTTATTTTTTACTTTTTGTGCATTGGGGACAACTGCACTCTATTTTGTTGGGGGTGGGGTAAATGGATTCTGAGTGATAGGGTGAAGTCTGAGTAACCCAACTCATAATCATCTTTTGGGGTTTTCTTGCATGTGTTCTTTTCCCCCAAGAGACTGTGTTAATTTCTGTTGAACCGATATGTTTAGGAATGTATGTGTAGGAAATAAGTGAAAAATAAAAGCATGATGGCATGAAAAGCATGATAAAAGTGATACCTGTCCAAAAATGTTGAATTGTGTTGAATCTATAGTCTTGATGAGTTGAATGTGTTGGATCTAAATGTGACATGATCAGAACCAATTTGACCTCATGACTTAAGCTAAAAACTTGAACTGGGTAATCTAATAATCTGATAATGAAACAATGTGCCAAGAGTGTGTGAGAATAGTTTAATGTTCAGACAGTCGATGCCAATCTAAAACTTGCCCCGTTGGTCCTGCTAAGATGATCTAGGCTAGAAGTTGGGAAGTGATCATAGGCCCTTGTTCAAATTAGTCCACTTAAGCCTAAAATGATCTAACCAAATGAAATTAATGTTCCCATTGATCCAAATAATTAAGCCTTAAATAGATCATTTCGTTTGATTCACCTAACTCACCTTCCCTTAAAATATTGTCTTAGCCCCTGTCCCTCCTTGGACATGTACACCTTGACTTAGGCCAAAAGCCTAAGTTGAGGGTGGCTAAGCCAAAAGTTACCTTGATCTTGTCCCTAGTCCGGCATCGGACATTGTGCACCTAAACTAATGCAAAATGCATAAGTTGAGGGTGGCTATGAAAAAGGAAACCAAATTACAAAAAAAGGCTATGGAAAGAGTTTGGTGTTGAAAAGAGAAAAAATATGAAAGAGGATGTGACTTTGTACAAAAGAAAAGTGTTGAAAGAAATAAACGAAAAAGAAAGTGAAAGAAAAAGAAGAAAGAGAGAAATAAGAGTCAAAAAGTCAAAAGTCACATCCTTGTTGAAAAGAGTTAAGGGAAAGAAAGTAAAATGAAATGATGCCAAAAATAGGTCAAGGAAGAGGTAAAGAAGCCAATGTAATCTCAAAGAGGGCAGAAAGTCACTAAAAAGTACCCAAATGTACCACA
>NW_006239392.1:24694-41485 GCF_000226075.1 Solanum tuberosum | reverse complement strand
TGCACCTCAACTAATGCAAAATGCATAAGTTGAGGGTGGCTATGAAAGTAGAAACCAAATGAAAAAAAGGTATGAAAATAGTTTAGTGTTGAAAAGAGAAAAAGAAAGAAAGAGGATGTGCCTTTGTGCAAAAGAAGCAAAAGAAAAATGCTGAAAGAAATAAAGAAAAATAAAGTGAAAGAAAAAGAAGAAAGTGAGAAATAAGAGTCAAAAAGTCAAAAGTCACATCCATGTTGCAAAGAGTTGAGGGAAAGAGAGTAAAATGGAATTATGCCAAAAATAGGTCAAGGAAGAGGTAAAAAGCCAATGTAATGACAAGGAGAACAGAAAGTCACTAAAAAGTACCCAAATGTACCACACTAGTGTAATGTCAAGGAGGGCAGAAAGTCACTAAAAAGTACCCAAATATACCACATCTGACCCTGAGCCTACGTTACAAGCTAATAAAGTCCTATAGTGATCCTAGCAATGAGTTTGGAGAGTCTAAGCAGTGAAAATAAGGGCAATCCTATGGTATTGAGCACTAACTGTACTTGAAGTCACTTCTGAGCGTGAGTGTTGAATGAATCCTAAAATTCTAAAATTTATATCTTTTATGTGAAACAGATTTCGTTTGATGTGAGGGGACTAGTGACATTGTCGGAAAGTTGGTACCTTGGTGATTATGAAAAAAAGTGTATGTTGTGGTGTCTGTTGGTCGATCTTTGTCATATCTTGATCCGCATGAGTTAGCTTGTTGAGTCTAAGAGAAAAGATTTGCACCGAGAATGGGATGGATTGAAATAGCCATGTGATTGCTTGAGTTTGTATGTCTGCTCCTACACAAGTGTCGTTTAGAGTTTAGTGTGTCGCTTGAGGACAAACAACGAGTTTAAGTTGAGGGTGTTGATATACCGTGAGTTTACGGTATTTTTAATACATTTCACTTAAGAGTTGTGTGTGTCTAGGGCCATTTTTTAATAGAATTAATGTTTTTGTGTTATATTTGCAAGAAAAAGGCTTGGACGAGGTCGAGAGAGATGACAGCTGAAATTCTGCAGAAGGAGACACCCACAGAGGTGACCTATGGACTGTAGGTCCAGTCACGGTCTGTCGTGGGTAGGCATGGATCGATCTTCAGGGAATTCTGACCAAGTGTGGAACCACAGAATCCATTGACGGAGCGTAGGTCAACCCACGGGCCATTCTGCACATCCGTCGTTTGTATCAGAGATTTGGAGCTCCAGTACCTGATGAAAAGTTCTAAGCGTGGAGCCATGGAAGGGGACCCACAGACCGTAGGTCACCTACTGTCTGTACTACACACCCGTCGTTTGTATCTGAAAGTTGAAGGTTCTAGCTTCTGAGAAAAAGTCTAAGTGTCAAGCTACGAAAGGGACCGTAGGTCTATCCACGGTTCGAAGGTCAGCATCGTCAATTGAAGCCGCGTCCAGCAGTTTTATTTCCTTATTTCGTTTCCTTTTTGTTTAGGACAAGTTTTTTCTATAAATAGGGTATATAAACCTCATTTTTGGGGGTTAGACATTATTGTTTACTTTTAGTTCTTGATATTTTCTTGGGAATTCACTTGCAAACTTTAGCAATTTGATTTCTGGATTTCGGTTTATAAAGATTTTGCTTTGAATTTCAATTGGAGATTACGGGTTTCTTCTACTCAATACGTAAGTTCATGAATTCTTCTTCTAAAAATATGAATTGTGTTCTTCCAAACATGAGTAACTAAATCCCCAACTAGGGTTGTGGGAACCATGAGCGATTAACAAAGTATAAATAATAACTAAGTAATTCTTGAATAGTGTTGATGCATGCATTGATAATTCTTTCGTTTAGAAGTCTTTTTAACGGTGGCAAACGTTAGAACTCGCCTTGTCGCTACTTACCAGACCAAGGAGGTAGTTAATAAGAAAAGAATTATCAACAGCGATTTAGTGTGATACTATCTAATAGTCTAATGTCAATTGATGCGAGGGTGAAAACTAAGCATACATTAATGTGATGTCTAATTTGAGGTAAAGGTAAGGGTTAGTAAATTATACACACGTAGCCGGTCCAAGGTGCGGGGTGAAATTTCCTATTTGGCGGACTAAGCACTTAGAGATACATTTCTTACCACTTTGCATGTGATACACTAGGATAGGATTACTATTATTAGGATTACGGCGTTATGAGCTTATGGGGAACACATACACCCTAGTTTCTCTCTCTCATTGATAACAAGCAAAGTTCGAATCTTACTCACGTGTTCTCTAAACAACAATCAGTTATTTGTTACATAAACCCCCCCCCCCTCGTCCCCTTTACTTACTTGTCTCGTAAATAATTTGACTAAACGGATATAATAGTGAGTTAAGTTTAAGTCTAAACCATATTCCTGGTGGAATCGACCCCAACCTACAAGTTGGGTTCTTTATTTGACAACGATCGCTTATACTTCTTTAGGGAGGTGTAATTTGAGCGTATCACATGTCTTCACAACTCACTTGTCCTTATGTTAAATTCCATTTTGTTCTCCTCCACTTGTATGTTATAAACTCCATGTGCCTTATCAGTTCTTCTGCTATTATCCCCTCATTTCTTACTTGCTTAAGTGATGCATACGTTATAATAAAGTATCATGATAAAATAGAGATTTTTTCTTTAAAACATAAAGGGAATTTAATTATGTCTCATTTTATGCCGATTCATATGGTTTGATACATGTAAATGTGTTATCCTCTTGGGCAAGAAGAGGTACTTCTACTTAAATGATCATAAGTTTTTGCAATATATCTATAGTATGTTTGCAGTTTCGAAGTATTGCTACCCTAATGTTGTGTTCTCTTATATGATTTTCAGTAACTATCATGTTTTCAATTCGCCTTACATACAAGTACAAATTTCATATCTACTCACGTCCTTATGTCGGGGGCGCTGCACTCACATTGCCGGTACACACGTTTTAGATGGGAAGTTTCTTGGCGGGAACCCCTTGCAGATTTTCATCTAGAGTGGTGATACCCAATTCCACTAAGGGTCTTATCTTTTTCATATGATTTACATAGATGGCTTAAGGTACGTCGGGGCCTTGTCTCGACACATTTATGGATCATGTCATATGTTAAAGGCTTCGTAGACTATGTTCAAATCAGGTTCATTTAGTTAGAGTTATGTCTTCCATACTACCCTTTCGGTCCACTAAGATAGCACAAGCGCTAATGGCTTTTATATGTATAAAAGAATAGCTTCGCATTCTAGTTTATGATCAATGCATTACTTAATACCATTTGCTTCTGTCCGTTGAAGGTATGTTCAGTTAAGTGGTCCGCTCGGTCATGTGAGGTATCAAGATAAGGCACCGAGTGCCGGTGCGTCTCACCTAGGCTTGAGGTGTGAAAAACTTGGTATCAGTCTATTTTAGTCTATGTCTCCACTACTACAAGTGTTTTACATGAATGGGACAATGTGTTTCTTATTAAGGATGACTATGATTAGCCTTTTTATGGATTAGAAATTTTATATATTGACAGTATAAAAAAAAAAATGCATTTACTGGATATTTTAAGTTACCATATCGGACTTGCTATGATAGATTACTTGTTATTGTAAATTCATAAAAATGTATAGAATTGGAACTCTTACTGATCATGTCACGCCTCTGTGTAAATGTATAGATACGGAATGCCGCAGCAGCATTATTAGTCAGTGGAAGAGTTGGTAACTTGGCTGAAGGAGTAGCCATGGCCCGCATGACACATGAATCAGGGAAAGCTCTTAATCATTGGATTGGTGTTTCGACGGTAAGTCAAAATCATACTGCTGAAATACAGATTTCAATTGATGGTGTGGTTATCTTTTTCTGGCAAAACTATAAAGTTTGAACAAATGAAAATATTGCCTTATTGGTTTGCAGATTTCTTTCTTTATGTAGAAATGCAAATGGCAAAAGAGATTAATGTGGGAAGAAAACGCAGAATTAATTTTAATGATAAAAAAATAATAACTTTGTGACTTTACTATCGATGATAATACAATATTTAGTTTTATAACTTTCCAAATACAATCAACATTAAAATTTAGCGATCACACTTGAAATTAACATTTTATAGTAACTGTGATTTTTATTTTATTTTTTATGTTAAGGATATTGTATTACATTTATAACAAAAGGGACGACATACAAAGAGCGAGGTGTTGCAAAAGAATTCACAGATTAGTGTTATTTATCCTTAAGACATACATGGAGTGGAAACCTTGGTTTGATTCTTGGAATGGAGAATTGAAACTTGGATCCCTAGTGCTTGAGAGGAAACTCGATAGAGAAGAAATCTAATTAGGGGAGGTTATGAATGAATGAGGAGTTTTGCAGCATGAATTTTTTTTTAGCAATTTTTCTGAATAGATTATATCATAATCGTAACTTAAATTGTATTTCTCTCTTTTATTATATTATTTATTAAAATATTTATCAGATAGTGACATTAATTATTCAAAAATATATTAGTCTAATCCGATCCGAATTTTGAAGAACCAAATTAGTCTAATTCAATCCGCTTTTGATTTTTAATATTAATTTATGTCCACCCCAGTACAAAGTGCCACATTAGGCTGTATATATATATTTTTTAAAATAGGAAAGAAATCTCATCAAATAGTAGCAGTATCCAGATCATAATTAAAGGGTTGGAAACTCATTAAACATAAAAAGATTTACTATCCAAATAATTAAAGGTATGGAAACTCGTCAAACATAAGAGATATTTACTATCCAAATAAATTAAAGGATGAAAACTCATTAAACATAAAAAGATTTACTATCCAAATAATTAAAGGTATGGAAACTCATTAAACATATAAATATTCACTATCCAAATAATTAGAGGGATGAAAACTCATTAAACATAAAAAGATTTACTATCCAAAATAAATTAAAGGATGAAAAACTCATTAAACATAAAAAAGATTTTACTATCCAAATAATTAGAGGGATGAAAACTCATTAAACATAAAAAAGATTTACTATCCAAATAATTAAAGGTATGGAAACTCAATTAAAACATATAAATATTCACTATCCAAATAATTAAAGGTATGGAAACTCATTAAACATAAAAAAGATTTTACTATCCAAATAATTAAAAGGTATGGAAACTCATTAAACATAAAAGATTTACTATCCAAATAAATTAAAGGATGAAAAACTCATTAAACATAAAAAAGATTTTACTATCCAAATAATTAAAAGGTATGGAAACTCAATTAAAACATATAAATATTCACTATCCAAATAATTAAAAGGTATGGAAACTCATTAAACATAAAAGATTTACTATCCAACTAATTAAAGGTATGGAAACTCATTAAACATAAAAAAGATTTTACTATCCAAATAAATTAAAGGATGAAAAACTCATTAAACATAAAAGATTTACTATCCAAATAACTAAAGGTAATCTCATAAAAAAATAGTAAGTTAATCATTTCTTAATTCTATATAAGATGAGCATGATGCTTCATCATTTTCATCATCAAAAATACCTTTCGAAGAAATCATAACAAAAAAAAAAACAAGAAGATGGCACCCTCTTTGTCTTTGCTTAAAGTTGTATTTCTTCTTGTGCTGTTTTTCATGGGCAATGCAGGTATATCATGTCTTTACTTTATGCTTTCTTTACCAATCAATAAATGATAAGAGAGAAAAATATAAATTTTAAAATTTTTATGTATCTTTTTTTTTCTCAAATAATCACTCAATCAACTATTAACATGAGTTGTGGTGAAGTTATTCAGGAACCCATCACCTTTATCTACATGTATCAAGTTTTAGCTTTTAAAAATAGAAAAACATGTTATTTCAGATTTAGTTAAACCATAATGCAAGTATGCAATATCATATGGGCCGAAAAATAAAACTAGTTGAGATATATACGATTTGATGCATCAGATCTCTCCATCCTTAATTGGAGATCTTGAATCTAATATATAAAGAATATGAACCTTACACACCGTGAATATGTTATTTTATTTTTTATTATTTTTTAATTGTTTTTTATTATTATTATGACAGAGGCAAATATTTGTCAAGAAGCAAGCAAAACATTCAAGGGACCATGTGTAGAACAAGCAAAGTGTACAACTGCCTGCCAAAGTGAGGGCTTTCAATTTGGAGAATGTAGTAACTCCATTTGCTATTGCACAAAGCCATGTCCTCCCAATTAATTAATCTCCAATTATAACCAATAATTTATATTTTGTTTTTATTAATTTTTAATTATCATTGTATTTCTTTTTTTGAGGCTCAACGAAATATATACATCTACTTTGATGATCCATCTATATCTATTTATAATAATGGTCTATATTTACTTCAATTATTGTTGGAAAAATATTGGAAATCACAGAAATCTCGTAGCTTGAGGTGTGCCTATGACACTGTCCTTAAGGATATTTCACCGGTTAAGGTGTATCCCCCTAGATTCATCAAGCTCTTCTAGTATTAAAACTAGGAGCCACAAACTAACAAAGAAAATATTTTCCTTAAGAATTGTAGATTTTGACCCCTCAACTATGACGGCTAAATGTAATCCAAGGCATAGAAAATATAGGTAGTTCTAAATCAAAAAGTTCATTTCTTAATTACTTTGAAATCAAACTAGATCTTGAGTTTGAATAACATAATATTATGTTGTTGTGTTGTATAAACCGCTAAGAAAATCCTTTTATTGCATTAACATATAATAGAACCTTAGTCTTCAAGAGCTCATGCTCTACCTATCCTTATGCTTCTTAATCTAGGGGTCGTAGAAAGAGCACATACTAAAAAAGTTGGCTTCTCTTTGTCTCACCTATATCTCATATATGCAGAATTGTCCCTCATGAAATACAAAATATATGTTTGTTTTACTTCTAATGAGGGACATGAAAAGAGTAAAAATATTCAGAAAATGAATGTGAGATTAAATTAGCTAAAAGTGTTTGCTGAAGATAGTAACAGATATTTTAGAGATCATAATTGGACTAAAAACCTCCATTTTTTCATCTTTTACATTTGTAAAACCTGAAGCAAAGTTGTTCTCGACCACCGAGAAAAACCCTACCCCCGCTCTTTCCTTTCCCTCTCTCTATGGTGACTTGAATAGCAACCATGGCTGCTTCGCCCTCTCCTCAACCTCTGGCTGTGGGAAAGACAAACGTCAACCTTAATACAAAAGCACCCTATGCAGCGATCCAAAACCTGTTAAAAACCGTACTAAAGCCCATTGAGTTTATTCATGGAGAACCCACTGTGAGATTTACAATGGAAGAAAGAGAGAAGTTTGGTAGGGAAGAAGGTTTACATCAAGCCGTGATTATTAAATTTGCTTATGGAAAACCGGTGTTATCCGAGTTGCGAAAGCTTTTGCCAAAGCAATTTGATGTTAAAGGAAATTGTAATATTGGACAACTTGATTTTCGTCACCTTTTGATTAGGTTTGATTTATGTGAGGACTTTGTACAGGTTTTATCAAATTTTTATGGATATTTTAAGTTTGATGGTGAAGAGTATTTCTTCAAAAAAAAATTGTGGATGCCATCATTCAACCCTAAAGAGGAAACACCTAAAGCCTGGGTATGGATTTTATTGCCAGAGTTACCTACAGATCTCTTTGCGAGGAGGTCCTTATTATCGATTGCGACAGCGGTAGGAAAGCCTATTGCGGTGGATAAAGCAACACAAGATTGAACCAGGCCAAGTACTGCTAGGGTTAAGATAATTCTAGACTTATTAGATAATCATCCAAATCGTGTAAGACTATTGAAGTTAGTGTGTTAAGCTGACACTTAAATGTTAATTAGTTGTTAGCTGTAGTTAGTGGAAGTAGAAAGTCGGTTAGACTAGTAACTAACTATAATGCTAAAGTGTCCAGCTGTGATGATCAGTTAAATCACACTATAAATACTTGTATGTGCCTTCATAGTTTTAGTTCAGTATGAAATAAATTTCTCTCTTCTATCTTCTCTCAAAATGCTTCCGCCATTAATGTAGCTTGAGCTTACAAGCTAAGTATGAAATCTAACATGGTATCAGAGCAGGGCCCGTCTCACCCGATGTTGGGGGCCCCCGAAAAATCAAAAATTGCCACACACCAGATGCTAAGCACTGGGCGTGAGGTGGGGTGTTAAAGAATGACAAAAGTCCCACATCGGTGGTTAATGAGATGGGTGGACTCCTTATAAGGCTTAGGCAATCCTCCTTCCTTATAGCTAGCTTTTGGGGTGTGAGTTAGTGCTCCTTTGTTTTCAGATGAACAATACAGACAAATTCAGGAGATGATGAATGATAAGAAGGAACACACAAATCAGCACAATCTGGCAGGTACTGTTACATCTCTATTATTTGCATTCTCTTCAAAGGAATGGATCATAGATTCTAGTGCCACTCATCACATTGCATCTAATCTGGACATGTTAAAGGATTCGATGGAGATTAATTGTTCTAGTAATCAACAGGTTCACTTGCCAAATGGTGAAAAATCTAAAATCACTCATACAGGAATTGCTGAGTTCCTAGAAGGGCTGCGAGTTGACAATGTTTTATGTGTTTCGGACTTCAAATACAACTTGATATCAGTTTCCAAACTAACCAAGAGCCTATCCTGCTCTGTCACTTTCTTTCCTGACTTTTGTATATTTCAGGATCTTTACAATGGCAAGGTGAGGGGGATTGGTAAAGAGGAAGGAAGCTTGTACATTGTCAAGTCTCATGATATGTGCTCAACCAATAGTACTAAATTGTCTTCAGATAAGGCAAAAGATACTGAACTTTGGCACCAAAGACTAGGTCATCCATCTTTACAAGTCATGCAGAAACTTGGGTTGACTCAGAAAATAAATTCCACAACAGATTGTCCAATATGTCCATTGGCTAAGCAGAGTAGATTGGTATTTCCAACTAGCTTCTCTAGAAGTAACTCTCTTTTAGAATTGATACATCTTGATGTATGGGGTGGACAAGACTCCTACTCATGATAGAAAAAGTTTTTTCCTCTCTATTGTGGATGACTGTACCAGATATACTTGGATTCATATGTTGCAAATGAAAAGTGATGTTATCACTATTTTGAAGAATTTTCTGTCATTCATTAAAACTCAGTTTAATGCTTGTTTAAAGACAGTTAGATCAGATAATGGGACAGAATTTTTCAACAAACAGTGTCATGATTTGTTTACATCTTATGGTATTGTCCATCAAAGCAGTTGTGTCTACACTCCACAGCAAAATGGAGTGGTTGAAAGAAAGCATAGGCACATCTTAAATGTTGCCAGAGCTTTAAAGTTTCAAGCTCATATCCCTTCTAGATACTGGGGTGAATGTGTAGAGGGTGCTGTTTATCTTATTAACAGACTGCCTACTGAAGTTTTAAAAGGTAAAACACCTTATGAGATGTTGTATCAAAAGGTGCCTTCTTTGGATCATCTAAGAGTCTTTGGTTGTTTGTGTTATGCTGCCAATTTACTGACATCAGACAAGTTTGATGCAAGGTCCAGACCATCAATTTTCCTTGGGTATTCTTCTACTCAAAAGGGTTACAAATTACTTGATTGTACTACAAAATAGTTTTTTGTAAATAGAGATGTTGTTTTCAAGGAGCATATATTTCCTTTTGCTTCCACCCTTCCCACATCATCTGATGCTAGGGGGAGTACATCACTAGATCATGCAGATGATGTGTATTGTGTGCCTCTTGAGGAAGAAATGGAACCAGATATTGCAGAAGACAATGATAATCATGATGCTACAGAGGTGAATGATGATGCATATATGAATGATGCTGCATAAGTGAATGATGATGCAGATGTGAATGATGTAACACAGAATGATAGCTTGATTCAAGAGCATGCTGAGGTGACTGATGAAGAAAGAGTTGAGCCCTTATTAAGGAGATCTGGGAGAACTACAAGACCTCCTTTGTGGCATGAAGACTATGTGACAGCTAAAGGCAAGGAGAGTTCATTATATCCCATTTCAAATTATATGACATATCACAGGTTATCAACTAAGTGCAGAAAGATATTGGCCAGTTTTTCAACAACAACAGAACCAACTAACTTTCAGGAGGCTTCCAAGGATGAAGGATGGGTGTCAGCAATGAAGCAGGAGATTAAAGCCTTAGAAGATAACAATACTTGGGAAATAGTTGATTTACCAAGAGGAAAAAATGCTATTGGATCAAAGTGGGTATACAAGATAAAGTATCAAGCCAATGGGGAGATAGAAAGACTTAAGGCAAGGCTAGTAGCAAAAGGATATAGTCAAAAGGAAGGAATTGATTATCATGAAACCTTTTCACCTGTGACCAAGATGGTCACAGTTAGATCAGTGATTGCACTGGCAGCATCAAAAGGCTGGAATTTGTTTCAGATGGATGTATACAATGCATTCTTGCAAGGGGATTTGAATGAAGAAGTGTATATGGAACTTCCTCAAGGTTTCAAAAGGCAGGGGGAAACCAAAGTTTGCAAACTGAATAAGTCATTATATGGCTTAAAACAAGCATCAAGACAATGGAATATCAAGTTATCAGAAGCATTAGTGGATGCAGGGTACTGTCAAAGCAAGTATGATTACTCGATGTTCACTAAAAGGAGGCAAGATGAAATTGTGATAGTATTGGTGTATGTGGATGATTTACTGATCACAGGAAGCAATGAAGCTCTCATACAAGAAACAAAAGAAGCTCTGCACAAAAGGTTCAAGGTCAAAGACTTAGGAGAGCTACGATTTTTTCTGGGAATAGAGGTGTTGAGATCCAGTAAAGGGATACTCTTGAATCAAAGAAAATATGTATTGGAGATGATATCTGAGTTGGGGCTAGGAGGTACAAAACCAGTGAGTACTCCTATGGATATAAATCAGAAATTCACTTCAGTAAACTATGACAATTGCACTGGGAATAACACTGATGAGTTGTTAGAAAATGTAACTGGATATCAAAGGTTAATTGGTAGGTTATTATATTTGACAATAACCAGGCCTGACATAAGTTTTGTGGTGCAGACTCTTAGTTAGTTTATGCAGGCACCTAAGAAATCACACTAGGATGCAGCAATCAGAATTGTGAAATATTTGAAGCAACAACCAGGTTTAGGAATCATAATGAGCAGTGATGGAGTTGATTCTTTAAGCTGTTTTTGTGATGCTGACTGAGCTGCATGCCCTAACACTAGAAGATCTGTGACAGGATCTGTGACAGGGTTCTTGATTAAGTTTGGGAAGTCATTAGTATCATGGAAATCAAAGAAACAACATACAGTGTCCAGGAGCTCTGCAGAAGCAGAGTACAGAAGCTGAACTGCTGCAACATCTGAGATTGTTTGGCTGCTGGGATTGTTTAGTGAGTTGGGAGTTGAAGTGAAGAAACCTGTGGATGTATATTGTGATAGCAAGGCTGCCATTCAGATTGCAGCAAATCCAATTTTTCATGAACGCACCAAACATATAGAGATAGATTGTCATTTTGTTAGGGATAAAATCAAGGAAGGCAAAGTGCAGACTCAACATGTTGGAACAAGAGATCAACAAGCAGACTTACTCACAAAAGGCCTTGGAAGAAATCAACATGTGTATTTGTTAAACAAGCTAGGAGTGCTTGATCTATTACACCCTCCAGCTTGAGGGGGAGTATTGAAGCTAGTTAGTTAAGCTGACACTTAAATGTTAATTAGTTGTTAGCTGTAGTTAGTGGAAGTAGAAAGTCAGTTAGACTAGTAACTAACTATAATGCTAAAGTGTCCAGCTGTGATGATCAGTTAAATCACACTATAAATACTTGTATGTGCCTTCATAGTTTTAGTTCAGTATGAAATAAATTTCTCTCTTCTATCTTCTCTCAAAATGCTTCCGCCATTAATGTAGCTTGAGCTTACAAGCTAAGTATTAAATCTAACAAAGACTACAATTTTTGGAGAAAGAATCGGGGAAAATTATTGAACATTATCAGAAAATTGTCTATGATAATCTTCCACTGTATTGCACTCATTGTAAACATCAAGGACATGAAGAAAATAAATGTCGCTTGTTGATGAGGAAAACAGTGTCTCAAGGTGATCGATTAGGTGATGAAGTTGGGCGAGATTTTACACTTATGCAGCCTGATTCCGAGGCTAACAATATGGAACAATTAAAGGGAGATGCACGTGATTTTTTGAATGATAAGAGAGCTGCGCAAAAAGATATTGAAAAACCTGTATGTGATCAAAATATTTGGCAGCAATTAGCTGAGAAAATTAATTCGAACATGTATAATTCTTTGGTTATTTCTGCGGGGGTAACAGGTGGAAATCAAATAGCCAGACCTACTGAAATTAAAACTTCAGAACTAAATGTCTCTGTTGTAGCGACAACACCAAATGGATGTTTCGGGTGGCTACAATAATCAACAAGGTGTGGCTATTGGTGATATAGTTGATCATGTTCAAGAGCACAATAGTGAAACAATTGCAAAAGCTTTGGTCATAGCATCGTAAGGCGATTCTGGGCAGCAACTAAATGGCAATGATGTTGGAGATCAAAGCGTTACTGATGCGAGGCTTAATATTGAAATTACCGCAACTTCAAAACCTATTGACTTGCAAGCTGAAAATTCCAATAGAGAAGAGAATGCATCTGGAAATTGGACTGTGATTGCACACAAAAATTCAGTTGGTAGTCGTATTGGTTCCTCGACAAGTCGAAGTAATTCTTCAAGTCAGGAAAAAGGTGCGATTGAGTGCGTTGATCCTAATTTAACTTTACCAACTCAAAATGTGTTTGAAACATTGTCAGCTACTAGAAAAATTCAACTAGAGCATTGTATGGAGAAAGGTATGTCATCTCTCTCTCATGCTAAAATGACAAATGATTTGATTATCTCTAAGGAAAAACAAGGACAAGATAAGTGTTTCTAGGTGGGCTGATTTCGTTGATGAAGAAGAACAAGTTTCACCTCCTCCTTTGAATAGCAAATTAAGCCCAGAGGCTCCAATATTTGTGCCTAAAAGTGTGATCGCAAAGAAGAATGAGTCAGGAGCCTCAGCATCAGGAATTAGCTAAGGATGAAGAAGATAATATGTATTGATTTGGGAGAGGAATTCTTTGAAGAGGATGAAGAAGATAATATGTTAGATATATGTTTTGATAAAGTGGCTAGGGATGGGGATCTTTCACCTAGGCAACAAAGAAGTGGAAGCAACAAAAACAAAAAAAAGACACATGGAAGACTACATAGTTGGGATGGCAAGGTGACTGAGGAATTTGTTCCAAGGCACCTACCTATGCGACTGGCAAAACACATCATATGACAATTTTAGCAACTTTGACAAGATCCAACAAGTCCAAGAAGAAGTGATGAACTATCAAGTGTTATTGGACGGATATGAAGAAGAAGACGAGAGGAAAATACTTCAGGTTACTCTAGATGGGCAAACTATTTTTTTAGTTCATACATATATATTTTTGCATTATTTAAGTATCTTCATTTGTCATATCATCATAGAGTGTATAATAAACTCTGTGATGATCATAGAATACTTAGTTTTCTCTAGATCTAATTTTCTTCATGCTTGTTAATTAGTAGAGGTTGGTTACCTCATTAGAATTGGTAATAAGGTAAGGCCTAGCCCCCCTTGCTTGTACTTATTCACGTTGAGGATTTTTATCTTATTATTAATAAAAGGCCGCTAGACACCCTGTCTAGTGGTATAAATTTGTTTTTAAAAAAAAAATACATTTGTCAAACCTGCAAAGGCAATAAGCACAACACATTGATTTATTTGCTTTAGAAAGTGTAACAGCTTAATCCAAGATGAACCAATGATCAAAAATATTATGCTACAAATAAAAGAGAAAACATGAAGAGTATATTACTCTTTAAAAAGCATATGACAACACCTTAACACAATATTACTATTATTATTATTATTATTATTATTATTCTTTTTATGGTCCAGCTAGGAATCGCGCTGCTTCTTTACATACTTTATCAACTGTTATATCTGCGGAAAAATCAAAAATTAAAATTGATCCTAGATTAAACATTGTTCAAACAAATGATAAATCTTCTGATATTTCTGATAAGGATATTCCTTCTGCATCCGAGTATTATTATTATTATTATTATTATTATTTGTCTTAGTGACTCCGTCTACCCAGCCGTGGTCTTAGTCCGATAAAGAGTGAAAAAGGGCGCTTTATACCCAGTTAGAACTGCTATAAGCGTGATATTGAATTATATAAATCTCAATACAATTTGGAGCTATATGACCAAATTTTCCACATTTATAACATTTAATCTTATCAAGATCTCGTCTTGAGCTATTCTTGGTAAATCTCATAGATTTACGATGAGCCCTACGCTCATCTCTTTCTTCTCTAGTCCTTCTTCTAGATCTTCTCATCTCAAATTGCTTTCAAGCCTTTGACTGTTAAAGGGTTACCAGAGACTTTCTTAGCTGCTCTTCGTGATGCGAGAAATCTAAATTTTCGATAGTCTTTGATGGGTTCGATAGAATCTACAGTGGCTTATGGCCCAGTTTATTTTAATGCTCAGCCTAATTTGCAATTATCTTTGACTGATTCTAATATCCTAGATGCTTTAACTCTGAATGTTAAAACACATGGTTATAGCTATGCACCTGGTTCTGAATTAATCTGCTTGTCTTATAGAATTTATTTTTAAAATTACTTGCTACTTTGAACCCTAGATGTAAATTATATGATACATCTAATCAAACTATTTTTGGTAGAAACTAATTTCGCCAGATCTAAGGTCACTACTAGAAGACCGATAAAATGGGAAGAAATTAATTTTTCCTACTACTTGGATTCTAGATTATGTTATACCTCCTGACAAATGACAGATGTTGTCACTAATTCTGAATATTTTCATATTATTCAAAGTTCCGATGGAAAAATTTGTATGCAGTTTGATGATAAAAGTATTCCTTATAATAGACATTCTTTTGCTTCTGATAGAAGACTGGCTATTCAATATATTTCCCCGATATAACCTTTTTATGGTCCAGCTAGGAATCGCGCTGCTTCTTTACATACTTTATCAACTGTTATATCTGCGGAAAAATCAAAAATTAAAATTGATCGTCGATTAAACATTGTTCAAACAAATGATAAATCTTCTGTTATTTCTGATAAGGATATTCCTTCTGCATCCGAGATGGATTTCAATTTAAATGATGCTTAATGATGAGTGAACATCAAATTGATTTTAGTCCAGGATCACTGGCGAGAAAATATATTCAAAATGAATTTTCGAATGAAAAATGGAACCGGTTTAAAACTTGGTTTTCTGACACTTATAGTGGAGAAGATTTAAATAATATTTCTCAAGAATTTTATGAAAATTGTGCTTTACATAATCATATTATGTTCTTTGTGCCTTGGTTTATAACCACTTATTTACCTTTATTCATCAACGTTCTTGAACGATCTTACAAAGATGAATCAGGTAATATTCTTAAATCTATTTATCCACCCTAAGCTCCATTTATTTTACCAAATAATACAGGTATTACTTTTACTGCGTTCCAAAAATTTATTGATAATGAGGTTGTTGCAGTAAGTATTAATGAAATCAATCGTCTTATTTCGCAAAATAATTATTTGGGTCTTTATGTTAAAGTTATTGGTGAACATATTTGTTCTCTCGATAAAAAATTAGATGACCTAACTAATCTGATTATTCAAATTGATGATAAGTTGAAATCTACGAAACAAGTCTCTGAACAAGCATCTACATCAAAACAGCCTGATGTTCCTATTCAAAAACCTCCTGAGATTCAGGATATTATTCTTAGACCTCTTCATGATCTTGTAAGCCTTTTAGATAAAAAGTTTTCAGAATTTGGTGCGAGTGCAAAACCGATAAGCCTCGCTGAAGATTTTGCAGATGAAATGGAAGCCACTTTCGATTTCAAGACACAAGTGGAAATGGAAGTTAATAAACTTCATGGTTATCCAAAGAAGAATAGTGGTAATACGTATGCTAGAAAACCTAGTATGCAAACGTACTACTATCCCATACCAACTCCTCAAGATGTCTTAATAGAGTAAAGAGATTGGAATCAAACTAACACCTCTTATAGTGGAAGCGAGATTTATGAATTGAATCTCGATGGTTTGACTGATAGACAGTTAACTATTTTAGTTCATAGGATGCTTATGTATGCTACCATCTGCAAGAGTGTTAATAACACTGACAAGACTATTTGCAAGATGATTATTGCAGGTTTCACGGGTCAATTAAGAGGTTGGTGGGATAATTATATGACCCTTGATGCAAAGGCAGCAGTCATAAATGCTAAAGCTACAGCTGAAGGAGTTGATAACCTAGGTTTTGCTTTGGTCAAAAATAGAGAATACGCTGTTTATACCTTAGTCTTAACCATCCTAGAACATTTTAGTGGTAGATTTACCAACCAATATGAAACCACTAGATCTTTACTAAATGGTCTTCGATGTAAACATTTAGGTGAGTTTAGATGGTATAAAGATACTTATTTAAGTCGGGTAATGGAACTTCCCGAAAATGGTTTAGAATTCTGGAAAGCCAAATTTATTGATGGTTTACCTCCTTTATTTGCAGAAAGAGTGAAAAAGAATCTTAGATATCCACAAGGAATTATTCCCTATAGTAATTTTACTTACGGAAAGCTTATTGGGGCTTGTATGCAAGAAGGCATAAATTTGTGCAATGAGTTAAAACTCTCAAGACAGCTTAAGATGGATAAGCCTAGAGAAAAGTCTCAATTGGGAGATTTTTGTACTCAATTCGGTTTACC
>NW_006239392.1:24024-24331 GCF_000226075.1 Solanum tuberosum | reverse complement strand
TGAAGCAAGTTATGCAACAGAGGATGAGCAACCAGAGTCTTCTAGTAAGGTTCAACAAGACTCGAATGATGCTTGCAAATGTCATGGTGATATTTGTCATTGTGAACATGATGAATTCTACAAACTGCAGTCTCAATTCGAAGACATGAATATGTTTACCATCACTGCAGACAATGTGATTGAACTTCTGAAAGAAGTTACTGATAATACTCTTCGTGAAAAGATCATTTAATTGGCTGCTAGTAAGACTAGCTCTTCACCTAGTATTTCTAATGATAAAAAGGTTAAAAATGAGTTTAATTATTCT
>NW_006239392.1:8060-20973 GCF_000226075.1 Solanum tuberosum | reverse complement strand
TATTATAATAATTTTTGGGACAAGTTGATGAAGAAAGATCCTCAAACAAAGTCTATATACGGACAAGAACTGCTGGATCTAATTAGAAAAACCATTAAAGATTATAAATCAATTCCTAATAAAGGAATTATGACTGATGATTCGACCTCAGTAAAGCATATGGCTAGAAATTTTCTAATCATGACGAAGAAGAACAAGATGAAATGATTATGAAGTATCTAGACTTTATCTAAATATGCATAAATTTATATTTGGTTTCTTGACTTGGTTTCGAGATGGTGGTACAGTCAGATTCCATACAACAAGTTAGTGGCTTTGTCTTAGTGACTCCGTCTAGCCAGCCGTGGTCTTAACCCGATAAAGAGTGAAAAAGGGCACTTTATACCCGGTTAGAACTGCTAGACACAAGGGCTCACTAATAATACGTATTTGAATTTCGACAGACCCTTTGCTTGGGTAAAAGGAGTCCTTCCTTCCATACAGTCATCAAACTATTTATAAATCTATTTGTATTTCAATTCGAATTTATTCCTTGAATTCGGATGTTAACAAGCTAGATTGAGGATGACCGCGCGGACTACCGCCTGTCTTCTGAGATCTTGTTTCATTATTATTATTATTATTATTATTATTATTATTATTATTATTATTATTATTCTGGATTGATCAGATGAAAAATATTTCTAATACTATAGCCTTGTGTATTATTAGTACCTTGTTTGGTACTCTTTTTCAATCAATGTATAACTAATGCAAGCATTAGTTATACGTGTATTAAGGTGTGCATTGCTAATACCATGGATTTCTAGGTATTAGCAATGCAATGGTTTTAATGCATGCATTATCATGATAAAAGACTCATTTGCCCCTCAAACCCCTTTTTTACATCTTTTCTACCATAATAGTGAAGGGTATCTTTGTAAATAATTTTGTATGCAATGCATGCTATTTTTAATGCATCAAACCAAACAATGCATAAAAATAATCTACGTATAATTAATACAATCATAACTAATACATACATTGCTAATGCAAGCATTACTAATACACTCTATTTAGCATTATTTTATACACTCTACCAAACGACCCCTTGTAGTATCATTGAGGAACAACTATACATTCAGAAAAATTGCACAAATAAATGATACCATCATAGAATATATACACGGTGATGATATCATAAAGGTTTTTCTAAGTCATTTAATGGAACAACTATACATTCAGAAAAATTGTGCAAGTACTGAATGATACCATCATAGTATATGTACACGGTGATGATATCATAAAGGTTTCTTAAAGTCATTCAATAGTAGATAAATGGTACCATTACAGTATATTCATATATTATCATGATATAATTGAGGAACAACCATTATTTCACCAAGTCAATTATCAATCCTTGATGAGGGACTTCTGAAATCTTGATACACTATAACAATTTATTGCATAACATAAATTTGCACAAATAATGAATGATGCCATCATAGTATATTATATATAGGAAAACTCACGCCACATATTTATTTAAGGCTTAATATTACAGCCTTTAGATGTACTTTTTTTATATTACTACTTATAACAGTTTAATTACAAGTATTAACAGATTATTTTTAATCTATAATTTAATTTATTTTATTTAATTAATTAGTTATTATTTTTATAATTACATTATAATTAATAAGTAAGAGAAATAACATTAATATTAGAGAATCAATTGTCATAATCTCTTACACCATTTTAGGGATAACATTAATATTAGAGAATCAATTGTCATAATCTCTTACACCATTTTAGGGATAACATTAATATTAGAGAATCAATTGTCATAATCTCTTACACCATTTTAGGGATAACATTAATATTAGAGAATCAATTGTCATAATCTCTTACACCATTTTAGGGATAACATTAATATTAGAGAATCAATTGTCATAATCTCTTACACCATTTTAGGGATAACATTAATATTAGAGAATCAATTGTCATTATCTCTTACACCATTTTAGGGGGAAAAAATTTCAGTTTTCACACAGCAATCCCCCACCCACACCACCACCTTCCTCTTTTACCCACACACAAACCCCACACCCCCATCCCCACGTTCCTCTTTTACAGAGAACTAATTTTTTCTCTCTCACCATCTTCAACGTTTGTTTTCGTCATTCAAAAAGAAAATCAGCAGAACTCTTCCACATGTATATGATTGAATGTTGGGAGGAGATCTACACACGACGAATGTGGAGAAAGCAATTGATAAACTTGCCACAATTATACCATTGTTTTTAGCTAGCACGGGATTTTATGGTAAAAGGCTGAAAATTTATCCCAATAAATTACATGCATATGTTGACAAGCCTCAATCCAAGCTCAAAGTTGTATCTATAAAGAATGTGCCTCAACAAGATCCAAGCTCAAGGTATGTATTCCTATCTTATTGTATTTTGTTCATAATAAGTAATTCACTTTCCTTCTCAATTTTTTTCTTCAATGTTATTTCAATGATTGTGGACTATACGCATGTCTCCTTGCTAAATATATTAGCAATGGAGTTTTTGATATGGGTCTCATTCACATTGATGCAAAGTACCACTGTAAAATGTACGTCACAATCATGTGGCAGTATGGAAGAAGCAAGAATGTTGATGACACAATTAGTGAGAGTGAAGTAACTGGAATGGTTGCTAGCAAATTTGGTGGACCCCGCATAGCAAAAGAACATGCTTAGGATACGACCAATTATCCTACACCAAGACCAAGGAAATGAACTTTGAAATAGTTGATTGTAGTTTAGACTTTAATTATTACATGTTTTGATTTTGGATGATGTATATTTCTTTTGCTACAATTTTTGTCAATATTATATAATTTACATTGTCAGATTTATTCTTCCCAGATTTATACCAATTGAATACCAATTTCATACATTTTTAATTTTAGTCTCTGTTCTAAAATTTCAAGTTGGATACCAAGTGTATACAAATTGGATACAACATTAACTTGTTTTAGATTGTCTAATTTGGTTGAAATATCAATTACATTTTATTTTTTTCATTTTTCAGTGGGATATCTATTAGATACCAATTGGATACAACATTAACTTGTTTTAGGTTGTCTAATTTGGTTGAAATTTCAATTACATGTTGGTTTTTTCAATCAGTTGGATACCAAATGTATACCAGTTGGATACAACATTAACTTGTTTTAGGCTGTCTAATTTAGTTGAAATCTCAATTACATGTTGGTTTTTCAATTTTTCCAATGAAATTTTCCAACCAAATTTCAATTTTAGGCTGTCTAACTAATATCAGTTTGATACCAAATGTATACCAATTGGGTACAAAACTAACTAGTTTTAGGCTGATTAATTTAGTTGAAATTTCAATTATATATTTTTCAATCGAATATTAGTTAGATACTGAATGTATACCAATTGGGTACAATATCAACTAGTTTTAAGTTGACTAATTCAGTTGAAATCTCAATTACATGTTTTTTTTTTCCAATGGGATATCAATTCATACCAAACTAATTGGATCATTAACTAGTTTTGGGTTTGATTATTACGGTTGGAGTCTCAATTACATGTTGTTTTTTCAATTTTACCACTGGGACATCAGTTTGATACCAAATGTATACCAATTTCATACTAAGATTTGACTTAATTTTTCCAGTTGATATCAATTGCATACCAGCATTACCTAATTTTTTACTATACATTTTAAAAACACCGAATACACAAATGATTAATTAGTACACATAATAAATGTTCTGAATATATAAGTCATTAACTTAAAAGACAGAATAAATCAAAACATGAGTTTGTCACAATAAAACAACCAAATAAAAATAAAAATAAATCATGTCTTTTTTTAGCAGGGTAATTTGAACATGTCTTCCTGTTGTGTCCCTCCCGATGACATGTACTGCACGTAACCTTAGACCTCTTGAATTTTAAATCAGCAAATCCTTTCCAGCGTTCAAGTTATGGTCTCCCAACAGTCTTTTTGAACCAGGTGGCAATAATTTATGCTCCGACACTTTTTGAATTGCATATTTTCATGTTCCATCATAAATTATTGTGTCAGCATTACAGGATACAAAAGTATAAATAACTTCTATACATATGTTATATCAGTATACGAATTTCATACCATTTTTATGCATACTTTCTATACCTATTTCATGCCAAAAGTAAACACTGATTCATACAAGATTCATGCCAAAAAGAATACATAATTATACAATTTATAACTAGTAATTGTCTTTTATTAAATAAATAGTATGCCAAAAAGAAAATACATGTGTTATATTTCTATTCAAATTTTATACAATTATTATTCACACTTTTCATACATATTTTTACTCAATAGTCATCGATTATTCATACAAATATCATGCCAATAGAATACCAAATTAATTCCAACTTATAAATATTAATTCTAATTTCTTAATTAAACAGTATACCAAATTTCATAACTTTACAATGCTAATACAATTAATATTCCATACACTTATACTCAAACTATTCAGATATTAATCCAATATCGCACAAATTCATGGTATAAACAGTATACAAAATAACCAAAATAAAATAAATAACAAACACAATCGTACCAACATTTACTCCAGTTTCACAAAAATGATTACGTATTATGAACAAAATAATGTTCATACAAAAAACATCACAACTTAAATCTAGTATACATAGGGCTGGCAAGGGGACCGGGTTGGCCCGGCCCAGCCCGCGACCGGCCAAGACCCGTCTCGCTAGACCCGGACCCGTTACTATTCACGGTCTGGGGGGATTTAGGGTAGGGGGACCGGTTAGGGGACGGTTCACCCTTTGGTCCCGGTTTTGGCCCGGCTGAACCGGCCGGTTTCGCGAGATCCCGATTTTTATCTTTTTTAATCTTTTGAATTCTATCTGTTGGGGCAACGGTTAATGGAGGCCCCCAACGGATTTATTCAGCCTTTTCACTTCCCCAACACCCCCTACCACCCCGTACTTTTAAAATTTTAATTTAAACCCTAAAGTTATAATAAATACACTTTAATCCATTTTAAATATTATAAATACCCCCTATCCTTCATTATTTCTTACAAAATCATTTGTTCTCTCATCTATTTTATATATCCTCTCATTCTTAAGTCTTAATTTTTTATTCCATTTAATTCTCATATTATATCATAATATATATATTTTAATTCTAAATTTTCATATTATATTATAATATTTATATTTTATTTTTCGTCATTAATTTTTGTGTTATTATTATTTTTATATTTCACTTCACATTTAATTAAATATGAGTTCTAGCAAAAAAGATACCGATAAAGGAAAAGAGAAAGTAGCAAACACCCTTAGTAATCTATTTAATTTTAATAAAAAAAAATGTGGTGGTACTTCTTCTAAATCAATGTCTAGAGTTAGATTTAATACAAATGATTCTACTTATGTTGATGATACTTCTTATGATATTGATTCAAATATTCAACTCGATCATGAAATTTTAGAACGACGTTATGGTAATATGAATCCTAATCTTGATGAAAATTCAGGTGAAGAAGTAGAAGTTGATTCGGGAGAAGATGAATTAGAAGAAACACCTACAAGTCCAGTGACGGAAGTTTCAACTGAAACTACAAATCCAACAGAGCAAAATTGCGGACCCCCCCCTTGTACCTCCTACAAGGGAGAAGGTGAAGTATCAACGCCCTAAAACTTCTGTTGTGTGGCAATTTATGACTTTCGATAAGAAAAACTCTATTGCTATTTGTAATAAGTGTAAGCAACCTTTTAAACATAAATAGGGTGGAGGTCAAGGTGGGATGGGGGGCTTAAATAGACATTTGTTATCTTGTATGCCGATTGATTATGAAGAAGATAAAGCTTTAGCCAATAGAGAAAAAGGAATTCAAGTTAATGATGTTGATATTAATGTTAATCAATCGGTAGGGGAATCTAACATGGTTCAAGGAACATTAGATCCTTCTAACCCCAGTGGTCCACTAACACAACGTAAATATAATAAGGAAAGAGATCGACGAAAATTTAGCTAAGATGGTTTCTGTTTGTGGTTTGCCTTATAGTTTTCCTTCACATCCCGGTTTTATTGAATATATTCAACAAACTTATAATCCTTCTTTTAAAGGTGTTTCAAGAAATACTGTTAAATTTGATATTTTTTTATATTAAGGTAAACATTGTCAATATCATCGTTGTTTGTTTAGCATATTAGATTGTAGAGTGTCTATAACTTCGGACATGGGTCGTAGTGTTAATGGACATGATTATTTAACTATTACAGCATATTGGATTGATCATAACTTGAATTTGCAAAAAAGAATCTTAAGTTATAAAGAATGTGTAGAGAAAAAAAATGGTACATATTTAGCTATAAATATTTTGAGTGTTTTGGATTATTACATGCTTTTAGATAAAGTAATGTATGTCGCATTAGATAATGCATCTAATAATACAAACGCTGATAGTATGTTAAAAACTAGATTATGTCCAATTGATATTAATGTTTTTCATGTTAGATGTGTTGCACATGTATTAAATTTAGTTGTACAAGATGGTATTTCATTATTTGATTGTGGTTGTATGAAAATTGAATATGTTGTTTTATTAATTTTTTATGCTCATAGACCTGCTAGAATTAGGGAATTTAACGAGCGTTGTGTACTATGTGATATGACACCAAGAAAAGTTCCAAAACATATTTAAATAAGGTGGAATTCTTTTTACGAAATGCTTTCAGTTGCTTACGAATATAAAGGACCCATACAAATGATGTTTAATGCTCATAATGCTGACCCATTAGATAGAATTTGTGAAGAAGATTGGGAAGAAACTAATGAACTATTGGAATTTTTAAGACTTTTTTATTATGCTACAACCATGTTTTCTGGAATTTATTATCCTACTATTTCATCAGTATTAATAAATATTTGTGTTATTACAATTCAATTTTCTAAATTAAAAAAATGAAAAATTTAGAGTTGCAATTGAAGGTATGATTGAAAAATTTTAAAAATATTTTTTTCCTATTCCTCAAATTTATTTAACTACGACTTTACTTAACCCTCAATATAAATTATGAGGTGTGCATGGACTTGTTGAAACTTTTTATGATACTTTAGAAATTTTACCGGAAGAAATTTCAACTTGTAAAATGTGTAAGTCTAGCATAAAAGTAAAGGAAAAAATTTTGTATGAAAAATATAGAACTATAAGAAATACTGAAGGAGAAGTTGGTCAAACTTATAATCCTAAGAGTAAAGATCGGATTGATAGTTTTATGCGAGGTTTTCTTGGTCTTAATTCTACTAACCGTGATGATTTTGAAGAATATCTTAATCAGTCTTTAGAAACAGTTGACAACGAGGATGGCAATGTAGAAATATTAGCATGGTGGAAAAGATGGAGCGCTGCATTTCCAATTCTGAGCAAAATGGTTCATGATGTTCTAGCTATTCAAGCTTCATCAGTTGCATCGGATGCTGCTTTTAGTGCGGAAAAATTTCAACTTGGCGATCATAGACATTCATTGGCGGAAGAAAGTTTAGAAACATCAGTTTTATTTAGAGACTGGGTCAACGCCGAGAGGAGGAATTATAATTTGCCAAAGTTAACTTCCAAACAAGAAGCTTGGATTAATGCGGTAATTGGATCTAGTGACGATGAATTAGAGGCACAAGAGTTTCTAGCAAGTTTGCCAACACCGGAGGATGTTACTGTCGATATGATACGACAATTAGAATTGAATTTTCGTGGAGAATACAAATATTAGATTACATCTGAGAACTAATTGAAACAGAACCCTTCCTAGAAGGTGGCTGCGTAGATTAGTTACTCCTCTAATATTTATAACAAATGTTAGATTTACATATGAGAACTTATTGAAACAGAACCCTTCCTAGAAGGTGGCTGCGTAGATTAGTTACTCCATTAATATTTGTAAATTGTAACTTTGAAGTTCTAAGTTGCAATTAGATTTTAGTTGTATAAATTTAAAGGCTTTATTCAAGTCTTTTTTATACAACTATTGTCTTGCATTTTAATTTTAATATATACATACATATTTACGTATATACTAAACTTACTTTAAAATACTTAATTTAAAAATTGAAATTTGAAATTTGAAAACTTAAGCATTTTTTATTAGCTGAAGATGCTATTCAATAACATATAATTTCAATACAAATAAATAAACATATAAAAAAATAAAAAAATCCCACGTCCCGTCCCGCTAAACACCATCCCATCCCATATAATAGTGGGACGGGATGGGACGTATTTTTGGCTCGCCAATCCTGGTCCCGGCCGAATCCCGACCAAGGGCGCCCCCTTCGTCCCGTCCCACAATCCCCGTCCCCGTCCCCGTCCCCTTGGCAGCCCTAAGTATACATAAACAAAATCAGAAAATGTCATTTACAGTTTCATTGTTCTTTTTTTTTTACGTTTCAATAATATACAAATACAAACAATAAATCGTAAAGAATACTAACCAGAAGGATCTCATCTACCACCATGTTTAATTAATATAGATAAGAAATCGTCTATTACAACAAAATGAAGATTATTCAACAAAAAAAAATTGGATCTACTCGTGAGTGATGTCAAATTCTGAAGAAGAAAAAACGAAGAGAGAGAAACGTTTGAACAAAATGAATAAAATCTGATTTTTTTAATTAATGTTAATAGATTTGAGTGAAATAAAATAAATAAATATTCTTAATTTGTTTGAATCTCCTAAATTTATGCCAATTAACAATTATCATCAATGAATTCAAAATTAATTAATACACCTTTATCCGTTTTTTATCTTTTTATTTTTTTCAAAATCAATTTTTTATCCCTTTTTATCTTTTTACTTTTTCCAAAACTGATTTTTCATAATTACTTAAAAAAACTTTTTTTTTTTTATAAATTGTTAGAACCTGAAATTATTTATTGTTACAACCTGAAAGAATCATTATACTGTTTTAGATGAGAATCTTTTTTTACTGTTATGAAAATTATTCGTGACAAAATATTTAGTAATAATTAGAAACTTTCTAGAAATGTTGTCTAATTGAAACAAATATTCGTGCACTCTATAGCAACAGACAGCAAGAAATCAACAACACTGTTAAGAGTTTTTTAAATAAAAGTTAAGATAAACAATAGTCTACTTTTAAAAACTCACAATATAGTGTATCAATTCGTTCTATATCGATTTGCTCTGTATCAGCCGAACAAATACAGAGTGAACTGATACATCGATAAAGCTCCAAGCTAACAAATATAGATGGAAATAGATAAAACTTAAAACTCACCGTCTCCCAAAAGAAGAAAGAGCAGACCCCATTGAAAAAATATGTTTAGTAATTTTCCATATGAAATCAAATCGGAAGTTTATCATTTCGATTTAAACAAGGTCCTTTCCAACTGATTTTTTCTCTTACAGGCATTGGATTGATTCTACAGTGGTAAGGTTGGGATAAACAAAAGAGTCGCCTGAATTTGGTGTTACACATCTTGAGTTCTCCTCAGCTAAAGATAATTCCATCCCCAAAAAGAAAACAGCAATCATAATGCTAAAGGAAGCTATGTTTTCTCAGTGGGAAGACTGTCTGCATATTTCCTTGTTTGTATACATCTCCTCATATGAGATCTCAACTACATTCTACAGCTTTTAAAAGCACTCAAAGCCGTGTCCCGCGCTACTTGTATCTCTGGAATGAAAGAAAGAAAGAAAGAAAATCTGGTACAAACTAACATAGCATCTGTTTCAGTTTCCCTATAGCAAGGAAGAGAACACAAACTCTCTGTGGATTGGCCATCAAAGACACCACACTTGGCACTAGAAACTCCATAACCAATGATAATGAAAAGACAAAGTAGCTAAAAGAGGGGAAGAGGTGAATCTGGAGATTTCCTACACATCCAAAGCATCACAAAACAGCTCTCATGTCTTCAGGTCATCAGACATGGCTGAAGGTATACAATGCATTGCAAGAATATCAGACGTTGCCGCTTTTGCATTTTTAGTCTGCAGTACAACAATCTAAAGAAAACAACAGAATCACCTTGAGAGGTCCAGCAGGATAAGAAACAAAAGGAGAATACAAAAGATCAGTTAGAGAGAGAACCTGATTATAATCAAGATCAAACTTCAAGTACTCTTCTTTACAGGCCTCCACCATGTTAGCCAAGCTCTTCAGATTTTTTACAGGCTTGCCGTTGAAAGCAATAACCTAGATTATATAGGATCCAATGTCAAAACATTCAGATGGACGTGAATAAGATAACAATGGCATCTTGCTAATTTGTAAATACTACTGTGATCAGCTCTGTTCCACAATATTTTCTTCTCACCTGAGTGTTTACCAGTTCTTCATAACCAATATTGATGTCAGCCACAAGCACCTAATAGGAAGTGCACAAGGCAGATCAGAAAGGAGTAATAGATATAATGGCTAGTAAGCTAACAGATAGCTAGCCTGACCTGAGAAACCACAACCAGTTGTTCATCAATTGATTGTGCCATTGCGTGTAGAAGTTTGTCCAACAACTTAACCGGAGCATCAAACTCATAATCTTTTCCATACTAAATTTAAAGGAACAAAGATTGTACCAAGATATGTAAGCTCTCTGAGTCATGGACAAGAAGTAATAAATAAAATCTTAAGTAATGCAGTTGATTACAAACCTCGGAACGTAAATATGGAACAGAAACAGCAGAGAAAACAAAACCACCGACAATGTAGTAAGAAGGAGGTTTTCCTTTGATATGAGCTGGAATCAATCGTTTGTGTGCATTAAGCTTTATCTTAAATTCTAGAATCTTAGATTTGCGGAGAACTTTCACTTGAGCATCATCCCCAGTATATTTTTGAGAAACAAGATAGCTGAAACCAATACGCTCTCCATGCCTGAATGGTACTGAAAATAAGAAAACCAAAAATCAGGAATTTATAATTTTTAAAAGAACAATAATAAAGTTCAGAAATTTACTGATTGAGAGTCCCCTGTTTGCATCTCAGGAAGTCATTATATCTGTGAGTCGAATTTATTTTCAGTTTCTCAGGTGTACAAGGGATTGAGTTCGCGGTTTGGCTAAATACAGGATTCATTTTTTCTTCCACAAGAAAAACATACAAAACAACCATTCATCCAATAGGAACCATAATGGCATTTCGGAAAAGTCAAACTACATATACCAGATTCATACATCCATTATTCCTACCCAACCATCCCTCTTAGGCGCTAATGGTTCTTTATAAGCACATCTATGCAGATTCCCCAAATCCATTATTCCCAGCCAACCGAGGGGGTACTTCTGAGCCCTAGTGTGAGGACGACTCTGAATTGGAGGATCTTGCAATACTTACATTTATTATCACGAAAGCAAGCAACACAAAGAACAGTTACGTATTTTCATTTTCCCATTCTCCCATCCCCCCAACCACTTATTTTTTTCCCTGAATGGCTAAAAAAATTCATCAACAGCATAGAAGAGAGAATTTGAAGAAGTATGAAAGATATTACAACTATTTTGTGAACAATGAAATGCTTACGATAATAACAATTCTATCAAGATTAACAGACATGCATGAAATGCACTCTTCTGCAAGTATAAATGAATTGCTTGAGAAACTAGATTTACCAATTGAGCAATGTGTACATTACTATATTCCACAATAAGTTAAACAGCTATCAAATGAACATCTTCGCAGGAAAGTTGAATATGTATTAACTACAAGACAATAATATCTAACTTAAAAAGAAACAGATCATATGGAAGAAAAACTAAGCACCAACTAAGAGTAAAGGATAAAGCTCGAAACATATTCTAGAGCATCAATGGCTAAGATGTCTAGTAAATGAATTCGAACCTTCCTTCCTCTTTTAGGTTAATCTTTTTTTCTTTTTGTTTGAAAAGGAATAACCTTTTTCTTTCTTCAAACCTTTTCTAATTGCCAGGTACCTAAATCACATTGATTGTACAATTTTTCAGCAATTCTTTTATGTTGTGGATATACTATATGGAATTAAACAGAATTTCATATTTCCTTTTCAGATAAGCATTTGAAGATAGTATACTCAAAAAAAAAAAAGCAAACAAAAGGGATAGTGAAATCTTGACGCTTTCATGATTTCAAATATGCTTTCTTGCTCTTGAGCACAACAATACACTCAACTCTAAGCACGTAAGTCAAGTATGAAAACCCTGATACCAACTTGTAGATTTACAATCATAATTGGGTACTCAGTCTAGCACTTGCACTAGTCGGACCCCTACCTGAACATGCTACTTTGAACTGATCTACACTTATCTAGTATTGTTTTCTTTGGGGTATAAAGCATAATCTTAAAGTCACCAATTTAGTAGTCTATAAGACCAGACAAACACAACTGGCGAGCAGGAGGAGCCTTCAAAATTAGGTTACATATTACATATGGTCTTTACTCTTTCATACTCCATTTTATTTTACATGGCGTTAATTAACTGACACAGAGTTCAAGACAAAACAATTTAGGTTTGACTCATAGCTAAACATGTACAACAAACCAAAATGCCCCTGATCCTGTGGTCATAAAATATGCCATCTCATAACTATAAAGAGTGTCGTTAAGGGCAAATAGAAATGTTATTACTTCCTCCATCCCAATTTATCTGATGTCGCTTGACTTGGCATGGAGTTTAAGAAATAAGAAAAAACTTTGTAATGTTCCAAAACCACCCTTAAAATAAATTGAGGCAGAGGGAGTATTAAATACTCTTCTATCTTTTGGAAGATTGTTTCATACTCCCTCCATTTTATTTAACGTTGTTATCCTTCATTGATCATCTCTTTTACATTCCTTTTTTCCTCTTTTATTTGCTTGGGGGGGGGGGGGGGGGGGGGGGGGGGGGTTGTT
>NW_006239392.1:3060-7615 GCF_000226075.1 Solanum tuberosum | reverse complement strand
GGGGGGGTGGTGGGGGGGGGGGGGGTTGTAGTTGTATTATCTCCGCCAATCACTATGAATTTTCTCAATCCTACTTCATCACAATCCTCTCTAAACCCTAAACCATACATCAGTAGAGATAAATTTCGGACTAAAATACAAGCTAACATATCAGTGGAAGCACATTGATAATTTGGGATGAAATCAGTGTTCACCTGTTCCATCATTGGCTATATCAACCCCGTCAAAACTAAGGATAACATCTGAAGGCTTTAGAACATTGGATTCTGGGGCCGTAGGCTCAACTCTTCGGATACGAACACCCTTCTGATTATGCGCCATACCCACCGACAAGCGGAGGTCAGGATTTTCCATTTTTTGCCATTCAATCCCAATGATAGGAAATCCTACAATGTAGGAGATGTCCATATAAAAATAAGTTTGCACTTTGAGACCATCCACTTTAATCAAGTTGAAAATGCTATTAGAATTTTCAAGTACCTGTGTATGCTCCATTCTTCTCATAATCTTGAATGAAATGCATAATTACTGGTGTTGGTATGACATAACCAATGTTCTCGGCATCTTCATGTTTAAGGGATTGAAATGCAATACCGACACACTTCCCCTTATCATTAAATGCAGGTCCACCAGAATTTCCAGAATTGATGGCAGCATCTATCTGCACAATAACTTTTTTGTTGTTAAAAAATCCATTTAAATGCAGTCACATTATTTTTCTGGGGAAATTAAAAACATAGCAACTAAATAACAGAAATAAAGACCTGTATGATATATTAAAGAAAGTATTCGTAGAAAGGAAGAAACTTCCAAACATCACCTGCAATCCAAGGAGCTCGGTTGACACATGAACATAAGATAGTATCTCGATGCGCGAGACAACACCGCTAGTCACAGAGATTGTATCTCCTCCTATAGGGTATCCAACAACAGTTACAGCATCTTGCAGTGCAGGCAGATCCCCAAATTCAAGAGGTGATACTCCTTCCCAGAACTCATCATCATTCACAGTTAACATTGCTGTTTCATAATAACAACAGAAATAGCTAGCTTAAGAACTCTTCAGTGCTGAATTTACCAAATTATAACAGTAAAATGATGCAATTAGGGGGGATCTTAGTAGCTTAGATGGTTGGCTACCTGAGCTCCCACCTTGTTGGTAGTAAGGGTTTGATTCCCCACCTTGTAATCCACCCCACCCCCACCCTCAACCATTTCCCCTTCCCCTACCCCTACGCCATTTTTTTAAAAAAAATGATGAAATTAGAGGGGATGCATTTGGTAAGAAGATAAGCACCTTCATGAAAAACATTTTCCTTTATGAAATCATTTTTTGGTATTTGGACGCTTAAAATATTCCCAATGAATACAAGTTCACTTATAGGCTACAAATATCTCAACTTGTATTCCATACATAACTTGTTTGACCAATGTTATCAACCTTTCCTACTAACAAATGTCATAGAAACACTATTATCCCCAACCAAACGTAAATTACTTTCCAAGGTAAAACATTTCCCTAAATGCTTTGAATTGATATGAAATGGACCTTAGGTCTAACTAAACCTCAAAAGTTGGCTCATGAGACAAGTATTACCCAAAAGAGAACTTCCCATTCCTACCCAAGGGCCTACAAAATGGAGTGTGGATAATATAATATGGGGGCCAGCAACAGGTAAACCAATAATCGGAATGGGTCCTCACTTTGATGACATGATAAGAAATTGCCCAAAATCATGTAAAGAGACCTTCCTATCCCTAAGTAACCGATTTTTGAACTCAACATGAACTGACAAACCTAAAGTCTGTCTAAGAAAAACAATGGTCATCAAGATTTTCAGAAATTGAAGCTTATGCAACAATAGCTAAAAAAAAATTGAAAATTCAGTCAAATAAATAACTAAAAATTATGGAACATACCAATATCGCATTCCGTTCCAATGGAAAGTACGGTAGCCAAGTATTTGGTATCAGAACCACGTTTCTTGAGTTTAACCTGAGTATGGTGTTCCACGGAGTGGGCATTCGTGAGCACCCTCCTTCCACCAATGATAAACCCACTACTACTGGAGCTATATTGTCTCTTCCTCTGCCAAGGAAGCGAGAAATTAGGCTCTGTATGGACGCAGAACACCTTCACCACTGCATCCATAGACGGAGCCGCCTTTGCTGCTGCTGCTACCGCAGCCAACTCCGCCCCATGCCTCAAGTCGCCACTCAACACAGTGGTGATATCGCCGTTGTGGTCAGCAAACCTATGCCCTCGTCTCTCTGGCGAGGCCGCAATATCCCTGTCTACTTCTTCTTCATGTTTTCCACCTTTCTTAGGGCGTCCACGGCCGCGGCGGTGAGTTTGTGGGTCACCGTTGGTGGTGGCAGTTTCAACAGGGGTTGCAGATAGTACGCCGTCATCGAGGGCTTCTTTGGAAGAAATACCAGCGGCGTCGGCGGAGTTGTCCACCACAGTTTTAGGTTTCCGGCCTCTTTTTCTCTTGAGGTCTGCCATTGGAACGGAAAATCAAGAAAGCAGAGAGAGAGCAGTTCGAAATTTGACAGAAGAATTTCAAATTGGAAATGAAAAGAAGCAATTTGCCTTATTAGTAATACAGCCCAAAATTACACTTTTGCCCAAAATAAATTTCAGCCCATTTTGTAAGGATTTGAAATGCTAGCCCAATGAGTTCTATTTGAATTCACTAATTAACTTGAGGGATACTTTTATGGGCAAAAAATTTAAGTATACAAATATAGTACCTTAATAATCACGATATAATAATAGTTTTAATTTTCACCAATATATTAATAGTGTTTTTTTCAAACATAGAAAATAATATTTAAAAAAAGAAAAAAAATGGGAATCGTGGTATTAATACGTATCAGGTATGTGTGATAAATCACGACAGAATTTTAGTTCGAAATCTAATCTTATTAGTATTGTATATGATGGTGTATTTTATGTCGTTAAAAAAAACCAGTTTTCGTGATTGAATTTGGGTTGATTAGAAGGTTTAATTATTTTATTAAATTGGGAATTGGAATAATTAGTAGTCGGGTCTCAATTCCCAAATTAGGATTGTATATGATGGTGTATTGATATTGTAATTTACGTTGTTATTAAACACCAAATTTGTAATAGTATTTTTGTATTTGTTGTGGTGTAATTGTGATGGTATTTACTTGATTATAAAATCAAATTCGTGATTTTATTTGTGTAGATGCATTGGTGATTGATATAGTATCTATTTTAATAAATGCCAAAATACTTGTGAATATTTTATTGGTAGATGATTAGGTGTAATTGATATTGTATTTGGTGTAGGTGATTTGGTGTAATTGATAGTGTATATAGATTATTAATCAACACCAAATTTCGTTATTGTTTTTTGGTTTATGATCTGGTGTATTTGTATATTTTATGACGTATATAAAAACCAAATAACGTGTTATTTTTTTGGTTCATCTATTGGTATACACTACTAAAAAACTGCTTAAAAATGACGGACAGAAAAGCGACGGACGGCGTCGCTCCAAAAAGCGACGCCTTTTGCCACACTGTCCGTCGCTTTTTAATAAAAATAATTATTTTTAAAATTATTTTACAAAAAGACGATGGACGGCATCTCTTAGGCCGTCGCTTTTTTTCGCGGATTTTTGCGCTAAATATATATATAATTAATAATTATTTATTTAATATATATAGAGACGCCATCCCTCGCTTTTATTAAAAATAATTATATTATAAAATAAAAAACTAAACACGTTGTCCGTCGTTTTTAATTTATTTTATTTTATTAATTAGTTTTAAAAAAGCGAGGGACGGCATCTCTTAGTCCGTCGCTTTTTGGTCAAAATGTTGGTCAACTATATTTAAAAAAAGCGATGGACTTAGAGACGCTGTCCATCGCTTTTTATTAAATATCTAAAAGACAAATTGCCATATTCTTATTTTCCTCTCTCTCTTCACTCTTATTCTCTCCCTTCTCTCTCTCTCTATATATATATATATATATTGGTCTCCCTAGCTCCCGTCGCTGTCGCTGCCCTTGCCCGTCTCCATCGCTGGCCGGTCGCCGTCGCTGCAGCAGGTAGGGTTACATTGTAGTTTTTTTTTTTTTCAATTCTAGTGATTATAATTGATTGTTTGTTAGTATATTATTGTTTTTGTTGTTGGGTTGTGTTATTCAATTTGTTAATTTGATTTGATTATTGTTAGTTAGGTATAGATAATTGAAGATTTTTATTTTAGGGTTTTTTTTTTTAAAACAATCATTTTAAAATTGGGCATTGTTAGTTAGTGAAGAATTAGCATTTTTGTATTTTAGGACTAGTTTAAACTTGAGAATATGTAATTTGAGATTGAATTGAGATTTTTTTGGATTAGAGTTTAGGACTAGTTAGTAAAGTGTTAATTGAAGTTAGAAATTAGTAATTGAAGTGTTATGAGTAGATGATGAATGTTTGAATGTCATGAACTTAATTAGAATTTGAAGTTGAACTTAGAATTTGAACGTGAACTTAGAACTTGAACTTGAACTTAAAATTTGAACTTGAACTT
>NW_006239392.1:430-2275 GCF_000226075.1 Solanum tuberosum | reverse complement strand
ACTTGAACTTGAACTTAAAACTTGAACTTGAACTTAGCACTTGATTTGTTAATTTGATTTGATTATTGTTAGTTAGGTATGAACTTGAACTTAGAACTTGAACTTGAAATTAGAACTTGAACTTGAACTTAGAACATGAACTTAAAATTTGAAGTTGAACTTAGACTTGAACTTGAAATTAGAACTTGAACTTGGAACTAATTAGCTTGAATATATAACAAATTAAGTTAAGAAATTAGATATGAACTTGCATTGAAAACTTGAACTTATTAAAACTTGAATATATATATATATATATATATAATAAACTAATATTCTTGGTATTTGTAAGTTTATTATTTAACTTAATTTTACGTAACTTTTTCGTGCTAGGCAATTGAGGAATCTCAACATCTTAAAAAGTTGATACAAGACTATATTGCTTCTTTCATCATAGGAGATAAGGTTGGTGCTTCTAAATTTCTAAAGTACAAGTACAATTGTTTTCAATAATGTGTTTGCGTCCATGTAGTATTGATACTTAGCTTTAAATTTAGAAATAATAAATTTGTTAAGCATAAATATCAACACTAGTTGATCCTATTGATGACAAAATTGATTTTCTTGCAAGATCGATTTGTGTCCATCGTTGATATTAAGCTTAATTTAGGAATAATGTGTTTGTTAAGCATAAGTATCAACACTAGTTGATCCTATAGATGACAAAATTGATTTTCTTGGAAGATCGATTTGTGTCCATCTAGTGTTGACACTTAGCTTTAAATTTAGAAATAATATATTTGTTAAGCATGAGTACCAACACTAGTTGATCCTATTGATGACAAAATTGATTTTCTTGCAAGATCGATTTGTGTCCATCTAGTGTTGACACTTAGCTTTAAATTTAGAAATAATATATTTGTTAAGCATAAGTACCAACACTAGTTGATCCTATTGATGACAAAATTGATTTTCTTGCAAGATCGATTTGTGTCCATCTAGTGTTGACACTTAGCTTTAAATTTAGAAATAATATATTTGTTAAGCATGAGTACCAACACTAGTTGATCCTATTGATGACAAAATTGATTTTCTTGCAAGATCGATTTGTGTCCATCTAGTGTTGACACTTAGCTTTAAATTTAGAAATAATATATTTGTTAAGCATAAGTACCAACACTAGTTGATCCTATTGATGACAAAATTGATTTTCTTGCAAGATCGATTTGTGTCCATCTAGTGTTGACACTTAGCTTTAAATTTAGAAATAATATATTTGTTAAGAATAAGTACCAACACTAGTTGATTCTATTGATGACAAAATTGATTTTCTTGCAAGATCGATTTGTGTCCATCTAGTGTTGACACTTAGCTTTAAATGTGGAAATAATATATTTGTTAAGCATGAGTACCAACACTAGTTGATCCTATTGATGACAAAATTGTTTTTCTGGCAAGATTGATTTGTGTCCATCTAGTGTTGACATTTAGATTTAAATTTAAATAAGTTAAATTAAAAAATGTGGTTTTGTTGATAGATTTAGTTGTTGGAATTAAGTCAAAACTAAACTAGTTAAAGTTGTTATGTTGTTTAAATAAGTTAAAATAAATAATGTGGTTAAGTCAATACTAAACTAGTTTTAGGACTACTACTAGTAAAATTATTATTAAATTTTATTTATAATATAATTGAATATCTATATTTTTGTAGATGGATCATCGTTTGTGGATGTATAATATGCATTATGAAACTGGTGCTGGTTTGAAACCTGAGTTTATTGACGGTGTTAGAAATTTTATTGAACATACAATGACACTTGACATTTTCAAGAATAATGGATTGGTTAGGTGTCCTTGTAGTGCATG
>NW_006239392.1:0-170 GCF_000226075.1 Solanum tuberosum | reverse complement strand
ATTTTTGTGTCCATCGATTGTTTGTTAAGCATAAGTACCAACACTAGTTGATCATATTGATGACAAAATTATTTTTCCTGCAAGATCTATTTGTGTCTATCTAGTGTTGACACTTAACTTTAAATTTAGAAACAATATATTTGTTAAGCATAATTACCAACACTAGTTGA
>NW_006239391.1:419710-430846 GCF_000226075.1 Solanum tuberosum | reverse complement strand
TAGAAAATTAAAACTAGTAGAGAAACTAGAATCAGAAACAGATTAGAAAAAATATACGAAATATTTTTTCTTAAAGAAGAATTGTTGTCAATCTGTGTTTAAAGAATCTTACTGATTCCAACAAACTTTGCAGAAACATGAAGTTACCAAAGTTTAATGAACCAATGAAGAATAGAAGAACATAAATTAATTCACAAATCTAAAATCTGTAACACATACCAGAATTTGGAAAAACAGAAAGAAGATCAAGCCCACTGAATGCACAGTGTCCCCTTAAGGAAATTATTCCCCTCTAGTATCCGAGGTTTGATTTGGAATATGTCCTCCCAGGATAGAATGATCTCAATCACCAGTGTATTGATACCCAAAACGCTGGTGTCAGCGAGCCACTCAACGGCAGTAAAGTACACTTAGAATACTAGATTTAGTAGTAGAAGAAGAAGTCCAGAAATTGGTTCTTTTAAAATGAGAGGAAATCCCTCAATTTATAGAAAACAGAGGGTAGTGTGAAAAGGTTCTTATTGTGCCTTACCGGAAAGGTCACAAACCTTTGAAAAGTCACAATCTTTCGGAAAGGTCACCACCTTTCATAAAAGTCACAATTTTTCATAAAAGTCACAACTTTTGATAAAAGTCGCAACTTTTGATAAAAGTTACAACTCTTCATAATACTCGCAATTTTTCATCAAAGTCACAACTCTTCATAAAAGTCGCAGCTCTTCATTTTCCATTCACCTTTTAAAACCGAACAATTATTACACAAGTCATTGCAAAGTAAGAACTAGAGACATCAGATCGAGTGAGATAAAAGAGTCATTTGTTGAACTCTTAGACAACCTTCAAGAAAAAGCTATTGAATACCTTTTCACTGAAATTGGATTAAAAAAAATTACCAATTCAAGCGGTATAAGAGACAGTAATTTATGAAGCAACTTACAATTTTAGAATCCTTATGTCAATTTTGAATTTTTAAATACATATGTTCCTTAGAAAGTGATTGATCTTGGTCATTACGGTATGACTAGTTATGAATTTATTAATAATGTATTAGTCTTTTTAACTTTTAACTAATGAAAAATAAATATCAAATAAGATTTTAAATTTAAGAAGCATTTCAATTTCGTTTATAACATAAGAATTATAAAAATAAATAATTTTGCATACTTTTGCTTATAACAAGTAAAAGATCTATATATATTCTCGCTATAGTTGTCATGAAACTTCTACACAACATTGTCACTATAAAGAGGTTTAACTAAAATTGAAAAACCACCGTCGAAAAGAAAGATAATTTTGGGGAAGGGGGATGCGGGGGGATACATTCTTAAACTTTGAAGAGTTCATTTATGTTGGGCCATAATAAATACAAACGTTTCATTTATATTGAATTTGAGGGAGTAAAACCTAGTGTTTGGAAAGGAGATACAAAGGGAGTAAAACCTAGTCTCTGATATCTTTAGTTCACTACACTACTACTACAACATCAATAACATACTAGTCCCATAAATTGGGGTTTAGGAGGTTAGATTCTACACAACTTTTATCATTTTTTAAGAGGTAGAAAGACTCTTTTTGATAGACCCTCAACTCAAGAAAAAATTGTCCAAAGCAATATACAAAAATAAATAACTTAAATGATGAAAGTCATGACAAAATACTATAGATAACCTGACAAATCATCTTAACAAATAATAATAGTCACCAAAGTGTGAAAGAAACCATAGATAATAATTGAATTCAACGGACATGCAACTACAAAAGTAATACTATGACTAATAGTACAACTAATAGTGTAAAAAAATAAGTGAGACAATGCTCAAGCTATCTAACTAACCTTCTGCCCTAATTTGTGACCTCCATAACCTTTTATCTAAGGTAATGTCCTTAGTAAGTTGAAGTTGCTTCATGTCTTGTCTAGTCACCTCTCTCCAATACTTGGCCTACATCTACCTCTCTTTAAACCATTATAGCCAACCTGTCACACTGTCGCACAGCGGCATCCTTGCATCTCCTTTGCACATGCCGAAACCATCCAAGTCTCGTTTCTCACATCTTTTTCTTTATTAAGGTCATTCCTATCTTATTTCAGATATCTTCATTCCTAATCTTATCTCTTCTAGTATGCCCACACATTTATCTCCGAATTTTTCATCTTTTGAATGTGTTAGTTTTTGACTATCCAACACTTTACTCCATACAACATAGATGGTCTAACCACTGCTCGATAGGACTTGTCTTTAAGTTTTTGTGACACCTTCTTATCACAGAGGACACCGAATGTGAGCCTCCATTTTATCTACCCTGCACCTATACGATGTGTGACATCATTGTCAATCTCTCAATTTCCTTGAATGATAGATCCAATATTTTTAAAACTTTCTCTTTTTTGAATGACCTGTGTATCAAGCCTTATTTTCACGCCAACTTCATACATTACATTACTGAACTTGCACTCTAAGTATTTTGTCTTGATTCATCCGATCAACCTGAACCCTTTAGATTCCAAGGTCTACCTCAAAATCTCCAGCTTAACATTAACTCTTACTCGAGTCTCGTCAATTAGAATTATATCATTTGCAAATAACATACATCATGACACCTCTTTTTGGATTCCGCGTCAATTCATCCATGAACAAAACAAATAAAATTAGGTTAAGATCTAATTCCCAGATCAATAAACACCATATTTGGTTGGAACAAAATCACGAAATAACATATTTCAGAATTGTAATATCATTTTTATCTCCCATCAATAATTTCAAAATAACTTGGTGCAATCAAATCATGAGCCCTTAGAGGCCACACCCCAAACATGTTCTCTGTTCTGAATATGAATAAATTTCTCTCATAAAAGTAGACAAAAGTACAAAAAGGACTTGTTGGTCCCTCTATGATTATTTCTCTGCATATTCCCAAAGTGCATTATTGAGGTTATCCCATACTGTTCCAGGGTCCCCCCTCCCAACCCCATCTTCTACAACCACACGAAATTAATGTACTTACTATTAAATACTTGCACCCCACAAGGTCAAAAAAGGAATTACCTCCATATTTTTAACCTTGGCTTAAACAAAAAAATTTAGGACAATTATATATATTTTATAGAAGTATAAAAAAAAATTGTTTTGCTCCATAGGTGTAAAGTCAGCCATAGACATGTTCATTGGACAGAATATTTGTGTTCATGAACTAGGACAAATCTTGACTCTCTTACCCCTCTGGCTCCATTGTTCTTGTATCATTTAATTAATTACAATCACTCCAGATGCATTCATTTTGCAACTATATCCTTTGTATTGACCAGATCATGTGATGATGTGCCCAAACCAAGGGAGAAAGGTCCCATTCATAATGTACATTTTTTTCGTTTCAAATTATCTGTTGTAATTTTTAAGTATAGTTATCTCAAAATATTTGTTATTTTAAAAGGTCAAGACAAAGTTAATTACATTTTCATATTTTATTCTTGGTCGTAATTGTTCTTGAAATCTATTAACACCTCAATTATGTAGAGATGACATGATAAAATAAATATTATATATTAAGACATAAATAAGAATAAAATAACCTAAATGACTCTTAATTAATATTTTCTTAAGGAACACGTGAAAGAGAAATACGATAAATAGATTGAGACGGGGAGCATGCAATTTTAATTTATTATCATAATATTTTAAAATTTTATATATTTTTTAAAATTTCATATCAAATTAAACCTAGATCAATAAATTAAAACGGAGGAAGTATCCTTTAGTGATAATTATTATTATTTTAAATGATATTGGGAAGATTTTGTTTACGTATAGTCACGTTGGTTCCTGCACAAATAAAATGCTTTTGTTGGTTGTCAATTGTCGAGTTGTCCCTCTTCTCTACTGCACAAAAACTATATCTAAATTAAACATAAAATGTTTTACAGGTAATATAACTACTTTTGTCTCTTCCAAAGTGAGCCCTACTACTTATATTTAATATCCCTAGTTATATTTTGACGATTAGGAATTTATTCTATTATTCTTGCTGGACTAATTGGTAACAAAGTTATATTAAGATTATAATATCGGTATTAAATATTAACGAGATTATTAAATAAATATGTTTTTACTATTTTATTTTAGTTGTACACTTGTACTATAGATAAGAATATAAAACATGTGTTAGTCTTAATCTTAACTTTCTTAAAGATTTTGGGAGAAGAACTTGAAAAAGGGTAAATGTGTTATTTTGTATTTCATTTCGAAATTGTTGTCTCGCATAAAATGTGGTTTAAAAAATAAAACTACAATTATAAGAACCATTTTGAAGTTACTTATAGTAAAATTAAGAATTTTTATCCAAATATGAAATAAAGAAATTTTACATTTGATCGAGTGGTTATTATTCATTATTTTTGTAAGTTATAATCTAACGACTAATAAAAGAGAGAAAATTGTGGTGAGAATAACTCGAAAATTACAAGTTTATATTCTTTTTCTTTTTTCGACTTTCAACATTTTATAAGGTCATTAACTAAATATTGTTACCAGTAAGAGTAAGGTTGACAAATGAATGAGTCGAATTAAATAAAAATAAATTCATTATATTTAATACTGATGAAAAATATGTTAAGCAACCAATAATATGTCTTCTACTCTTTGATATCTGAATTCCCCCCTTTAGTTTCTTCAGATCAATTATGATTCTCAACTTTCTTTCTATCTATTTATGCTACTTTTTGTCGAGATTCTTATTGAGAATAATTATTTCTAGTACCTACAAAAAACATGTTTTCAAATAAATCAAACTTTCATATATTAATACTTCTTTTAATCAGATTTAACTAGGAAAATGAAATCAATAAATTTATTTAAAATATAGCGAAATGTAGTGGAGTTAATGAATACCAAATAAGTTATCCATATTCTATAATGAATAATGAGTTAATTCATATTCGATCCACTTCTGAAATATATCCAATTCACTTAAATAGATTGGGTCAAACGAACAATCGTAAATTTTAATAATTTAATCATCCTACCAACAAGCAATCATGAATCTCAGGAATTATAAAATATGTGCGCTCTTTCTATGTAAATAAATATATTGAAAATGAATATACAGTTTTACCATAGGTGGGGTACAGAGAAATTTTGAACATACACGTTTTATGGACTATACTTTTCATACAGACATACCGTTGTCTTCTTCTTATTTTAAAGGAATATTTTTTATACTATGATGGAAAAATTGATGGAGAAAAGATTAAAGAAGAGTTAATATACTTTTTGTATCATGTATATAAAAAATGGTATGAATAATATAGGTTAATAATTACTTTTCATATGTACATATTAAATTTTAAAATTCTTAACAAAATTCCTGACTTTGTCATTGAAATTGAACATTTAAAATAAAAATTAAAAATATATAGTTACATGTTATGTTAGTCGAAGTGATACTCCTATTTAATAAGAGTTAATATACTTTTTGTAGAAACAATTAAGTATTGTTCATAAATGACATAAATAATTTCCCCATTTGGTATAATATATAATTTCAATAAGAAAAATATTCTCTCTTTTTTTGGTGGGGAATATACTAATTAAAATGGATTTTTCAAAGATAGTACAAATTATGTACATCCACAATGTACATAACTTAAACGCCTTTAATATCGAGGTATATATAACATAGTCGAAAGTAAAAACCCAACTACGAGTTCAATTATCAAACCCAATTATTAACTGTACTTGAAGTCGTTGTTTTGAAATTCAGAACTCATAAAACTAAAATCTCTTATTCGAAGTACAATGTACATATACATATATGATTTATCATATATGTAGTAAGACTAGTAGAGAGGCAAAACAGAAAAGAGAGAGAAAGAGAAAATGCAAGGAGCCAAATCAAATGACATTTACAGAGAGTGCTTAAGGAACCATGCAGCCAGCCTTGGCAGTTATGCCACTGATGGCTGTGGAGAATTCACACTTGATGACAGCAACACTTCACCCGGAGGCAGCACCAGTTTAAACTGCGCTGCCTGCGGTTGTCACCGTAACTTCCACCGCAAGTTCACTTGCGGTGGAAGTTACAGCAACAACAGTAGTCGCGATGATAGAGAAATCATCGCGGCTCATGATTACCGTCTGGCGACTACTGAAGAGTCGCCGGCGGTATCGGAGAGGAGCGGGAAGAAGAGGTTTAGGACGAAGTTTACGGGAGATCAGAAGGAGAAAATGCTGGCATTTGCGGAGAAATTGGGGTGGACGCTACAAAGGAAAGATGAGGAAAACGAGACTGAGAGATTTTGCAGAGAGATAGGGGTAAGTAGAAAGGTGTTTAAAGTATGGATGCATAATCATAAGAATAATTCTTCCTCTGTATCCAGTACTATTACTGGCAATAATGCATCTTCTCTTACTCAATAAAAGGTCTAATTTAATTTTTACTTCTCAAGGAGTACTATAGTTTAGTTTGAGCTATTAATAATCCTTTCTTATATTTTGGTTAATTAAATCCACTAATATTATCCCATCTTGTATTAATTGCAGCACTTGAGACCTTCTTTTACTACTTTTTTTTTTCCCAATAAGATTCAATGAATGTTAGGCAGGTAAGAAGTGTAATTGTATCTTATTTGACCAACCTTTTTGGAAGCATTTTTTTTAATCTGAGTGCTTTTTTTTAGATAGTTGAAGCGTTTGGTTAAGCTTTAAAAATAAGTATTGATCTTTTAAATTTTAGTAGTATTAGCATAAGCCAAAAAAAAAGGATTTTCTTCAAAAATACTTATGAATTTTGACTAAGCAGAAATGTTGTTCCAATATTAGTTAACTTACATTTCAAATTAATTAGTCAAACATAAAACTTTACTAATATTTTTTTTTTAAATTACTTAAAAATAAAAAAAGTAAATTTCAAAAATTGAATCTCACAAGCTATTAGAATGAAAAAAAATCAAACATGTATGTGTGCTGTTTTAGATCTACATTATTACATCAGTGGGTGGGAGAATGTGTGATGCTTCTTATCCTTTGGCTTTAATTCGTAAATCTATGTATGGAGAAACTGTCACTTGGGTCCATTTGTATACTAAAACTTGCATTGTATCTGATTCAAATTATGTATCGTGTTTTTTAAATAAAATTAATTTTTTTAATAGTAATTATTTTTTAAGACTATAAATATCTCACAACAATAGAGTATATTCAGCGAAGAGAAGTACATATTAAGCCATAAATTAACCTAAATAGTCAAATATAGAGCCCTCCTTTGAGACGGAAAGATTGTAATTATTGGAGAAGAAATATCAATTTTTGTTTTTATTTTGCGTGTTGGATAGACTCACATGTCACACATTTATATATCTGTCACTACAAAACACTTGTTGGGATAAGTCACAATCGTAAATTCGTAATGGACCAAATTTGGATAGTAAATTTCTTTGGGTATTTCTTTTTTGATAATTGTTTTTATATAAATAGTCTCTTTTTTTTTTATCTAGAGAGAAGTATAAAAAAACACCTCTAAATTTGGCGCAAATTATTAGTTTCATCCTTAATCTATTGACAACCTTAAAAATACCCCTTTACTTGACTAACTAAACTCAAATACACCCCCGATACACTCCCGATATGCCACATGACATAACAAGTGGTCTCAAAACTCTTGTAGGAGCATGAAGTTCTTAATAAAAATCGACAGAAGTGTTGAAAACATTCTTAAATTTGACGAGTATTTAGAAATGTACCGTGTATTTAACTTCAATTAGTTAAGTAAAGGAGTATTTTTAAGACTGTCAATAGTTTGGGGATGAAACGAATAATTGGCGTCAAGTTTGAGTTGTTTTTTTTATACTTACTCTCTTTTATTTATAAAATTTTTAGATGATAATTTATTTAATTTTAGTACTTAAGGACCTTTTGGACAATTATTCTTAAATTATTTTTTAAAAAAAAGTTATAATTTAAAAAAATTGTAAGTTATTTTGAATTTTATTTATAAAGTTGAACAATGTCTTTTAACGTTGTTCAGAAAAATAGTCTTCTAAGAGCCCGTTTGAATCGGCTTAAAAAAGTAGCTTTTAAGTTAAAAAAAATCAAACTGAAACGACTTTTAAGTCAAAAAATAAAAAATAGGGGGAGACCTAATTTTGGTTTCCGACTTATTTTAAATTATATTTTATATTTGTCAAACACTTCCATAAGTCAAAAACTAACTTAAAAGTAGATTTGATCAACTTTTAAGCCAATTCAAACACCCACTAAGACTACTTATGCACATCTTTCAAAAATAGGGATAAAACTATAATGATAGCCTCAGAAATGAATGCTTGGTGTAAATCAGCCACTTGGGTATGGCATTGCGCTAGAGTGTAAAGGGATTCTTTTCTTCTTTATGGGTAAAAATAGGACAATATTTGATGCCTATGCATGGGTAGCTCAAGAGTAAGTATAGTTAAAAGTATTCGTTTTAGGCCTTAAAATTTTGAAATTTTAATTTCACCGAAACAAGATTGAACATTATTTAAAAAAATAATAAAGAAGAACTATCTACTTTAGTATCAAAAATAATTTAGAATTTTGAATAATATAACTCAAATCTTCATATTAATAAATAAAATTCTTATAACAATATCCAAAATAATGCATTTGTTTATAAATGGCTTACCTCTTATTAACTAAAATTAATCATTATTATTATAAATAATAAAATTTCTATGTAATTTAAATGCTTAATGTCTTTTAAAAATAAAAATTATATTATAATAAAAACAAATAGTATGTAAGAAGGAAAAAAAAGCCTAAATTAATAATATTTGTGCATATGTATATATTTGAGATTTCTTATAATAAATTTGACTTTAGGTTACTAATTTTATTGAAATGTTTTGCGACTTTGGCTTGTTGTTCAAAGAATGACAGGATATAATATTTTATTCTCTTCTTATTCAGAGAATAAATTGAATGGCTCGCATACAACATTTTTGGAATTTTCACTTACATATGAATCATTGATCAACCTTACTCTAAATTTACAATGTTAATACTATTTATAAGTATTCATTTTACACTTGAAATGATTTACATATAACATATATTAGATTTAAAAAAATAGAAGTATTTAATCAAAACTATGTAAAATAATAACTTTATAATATATATTTGTCAGTACAAAGTACGGATTTGGCCACTAGTATAATATATATATATATATTTGGTTGATACATATATTTCAACTTTTTGTTGCATGATATCCACTCAAAACATATTCACAGTCGGTTAGCATACAATTGCATTGTTGTTGTATCATACGACTTGTATATATTTTGTATATCGATGTTGAATATATTTTTCTTAGTTGGTATATATTATTGTATACACTTATTTATCTTCCTATTTGAATTTAAATTTGAAACTTACAATCAAAATCAACTTTAATCTTCATCAAACTTTTTCTAAATTGAGATGCAACTTTCCAAAGTTTTTTTTTTTTCGTCAACACTTCCAAAGATATTATCAATCTTTTATAACAATATTCAATTCAAACAACAACAATGGCGCGAAACAGATGAGAAACAATGGAAGAATTATAATAGTTTAATTAGATAATGATCATTCCACACACAAATGTGTGTATTTTCATTTAAAAAATGAAAAAGACTCGCCGAATCATATACAGTAAAATCTCACTAAATTAATGCTTGGTTAATTAATAATCTCTCTAAGATAATAATTTCATCCGATCCTGATTTGGACCAATGGAAAAATCACTCATTTCAATAAGATAATAAGATAATATATTTTCAGAAAACCTCTATGTAAATATACGGTCCCATTAATATTATAAATTAGTAATTCTTTAAAAGTACAAATATATCTAAGAAAATTTAGTAAACATGATTCCATTATGTTCTGTTTTTTTGTTAAAATTTAAATATAGTTGAAGTTCATCTCTAACTTTTCCTGTTGCATCCAAAAGTTTCGATTTTGTCTTTTCGAATTGCAACATAAAATTGTGAAGAGTTCTAGATGCAAGTGTTTCCTTACGTGTAATTGGTTCCAAAGGTATTATATCATCTTCAACTTTATCATTAACATTATTTTTCCAATGATATCTACAATTTGTTTTAAGCTCAGGACCTCTGAACATGTATCATTTTCAGTTTTTCACCCATCCAAAGGCAATAGGTTGTTAACGTCCATTTAAATGCGGTAATCGAGATCATTAATCATGATCCCAAGTTCCTGAATGACATTTTCACAAGTGAGTTCTTTCAAATTTTTTGAGATTTTATCCCTAAACAATTTTTCGGTTTCGAAACACTCTTTAAATTTAATAAATATTAATTTATCAATTGAATAATATCTCTATAAAATAAAGTAATATTTCATAGTTCCACTTATATTAATTTAGAGGAGGTTTTATTGTACAACCAGCTAAGAAATGACCTATTCAACTTATTACGAATCTAGCCACAATAGAAGACCCAATTGATATACTATCAAATTACACTTGGGACTCTGGTTGAAGGAAATGAGCATGTACACTAAAGATGCATATATATAGCGGAGAACTATCTCATTAGGATTATGCTATGAGTTATATTATTTTATATTTAATTAGCTATTTTATAATAGCAGTCTAGAGTCTCCCTTTTCTATTTTTCTTTTTATCTTTAATCAACTTGTAAGTTCTTTTAGGATCAATACAAACCTTACTTTGTTATGCAACTCTTTAAATTCAAAGAGATCATTGATAAATTGATTCAATTGGCACATAAATATAGCAAACGTTTAGTGTTCGTTAATGATCGACAAGTGTTGAAGCTTGATATAAGATTGATATGTTTCACATATACAAACAAATAAAAGAGAACAATACCAAATTCATAGAAAATGAGGGAGTCTGGAGCCTAAAGGGCAAAAAAAATTGTCAAAAATTCTAAAAGGGCACATCACTTTTTATTCTAGCCAAAATGGCAAAATCGCTGCGTCAGCAGCGATTTTCCTCTGACAAAATGACGAAATAGCAGTGATTTCGACTAAAAAAAAAAAAAAAAAAAATTTTATTAAAAATCGCTGCCATAGCAGCGATTTTGTTAAATTTTGTTTTTATTATTATTATTAAAAATCGCTGCCATTGTAAAAAAAA
>NW_006239391.1:414701-419398 GCF_000226075.1 Solanum tuberosum | reverse complement strand
ATTTATTTTTTACAAAATCGCTGCTGTGGCAGCGATTTTTAATTAAAAAAACAAAAAAAAAAACTTTTAGAATTTTTCGTCATTTTGTCAGAGGAAAATCGCTGCTGACGCAGCGATTTTCCCCTTTTGGCTAAAATAAAAAGTGATGTGCCCTTTTGGAATTTTTGACAATTTTTTTTGCCCTTTAGGCTCCGGACTCGAAAATGAGGAGGGGAGAGGCGTGAGAAAGAGTAGGAGAGAAAATTGGAAAGATTGAAACTTAATTCCTTTTTTCGTATATAATTGATAAATATAGTTATATAAGGTAATTAAATGAGAACCTACTTAATAGTGGTAATAAAATTTATAAGTTTTGCATATAATATAGGTAAAAAAGAAAAGTTCAGTACTCTATCTTGTATCCACTTGTCAGGATATAAAATGAACTCGTAATGGCAAAGCCAATATTCTTTGAACCAGATTTTGCTCAACTTGAAAGGGTCACCAAAACTTTAAGAGTCTTGTGGTACTAATGAGAATCCCACACAAATTGGCGGAATGTAATTTTCTGTCCCTCCTCTTCTTCTTCCTCAAATGTAATGAGAAAACTTTTATGCCTAGGTCAATTTTAACATAAAATTCAGTATGCCTTCAAAAATAATGATCTCAGTTCTACTCTGAAATAAGATACCCACACCCATATAAACATGTATTCAAAGTGACGAAAAAAGTCACAGGTAATAACTACATAAAAACGAGGGCATCCGACATCTAACATTCGAGGGTTTAGGAAATAATCACCTTGCATTTGACCTTCCCATTAATCAGTGATGAAAGCGAAAACCAGAACAGTTAGAGACAGTGAAACGCATACACACTGTTGCCTGGAAAGAAACCAAGGCAACTAACAAGATATTACCAATGAACTATCTAAATTCTCCTTTTCTTTTACCCTCTCTCGATTGGCAAGGGACTAAAGCAGCATACACCTGTAGTCCATAAGTTAACATAAAACTGAAGGAGTCTAGATGCTAGTAAAACCATACGACACATTTAGTTTGTCTTAACAGAACAGAATATAAACTGCCAGCTAGAAGTTGTAGTAACTGAGCGGCCATCATAAATTACACAGTAGCTAACAGAATCTTAAGCCATCACTTGGCAAGCATCATACGGACAAACTCCTCATAATTAACTTGCCCATCACCATCAATATCTGCCTCTCGGATCATCTCATCCACCTCTTCATCAGTCAGCTTCTCTCCAAGGTTTGTCATTACATGACGAAGCTGAAACGTAAAATGTAGACTCATAAAACACAGGAATTGGCAGTCCATAATACTGGCTGACAAAAAACCTACTAGCATGTTAAATAACACTTCTCACATAATTACTTGCAGAAAATAAGAAAAGTACCTCGGCTGCAGAAATAAAGCCATTCTGATCTTTATCGAAAACCTTGAAAGCCTCTTTGAGTTCCTCCTCAGAATCAGTGTCCTTCACAAGAATAGTCCAAATTATGTACATTCTTTTCTCAAGTATGAAATATGATTATTTGAGCACAAGACTACTAGATTTGGCAATTAATAATATTTGACAAGCGATGAAGAACGCATATTTTCCATCCTCCTTATCATGATTATATAAGATCCAAAGGGAAAACAATAACGAAATGCTAAAAGAACAAAAGGAAGAATCAACCAATCATTGATCCCTTGAAAATTGTATTATCTCATTATTTTAAACTTGGATTTTACATAGGCATGTAAACAACTTTTCCTATAAGAAAGATTGTCTCAGTGCATGCAGAACTTAAAGCAAGGTTTTTCTGTGACCATCCCTAATCACAGAAAAGTGGACTAAATATAAGCACCACAAAATTGTTATATGCATGAGGCTATCACAACTTAAAGAGATAGAAAAAGAATTTGGATCAAAACAGCAAAGTTGCCGTCTGCCCTAGTCAAATAAGTCAAAATTGCCCTTGAGATCAATTCTCAAGGAGGAGGCATCTAAATAATGGTTGAGGAAACCTGAAGTGAAACAGCCTTTCAAATATCTCAATAAGGCCAAATAAGAAAGACTAAATATTAAATAGCTGGTACTCCTATACCTTCATTTTACGTGCCATCAGATTCAAGAACTCTGGAAAATCAATGGTTCCATTCTGATCAGCATCAACTTCACTGATCATATCCTGTAGTTCAGCTTCAGTGGGATTCTGACCAAGTGATCTCATCACTGTTCCCAACTCCTTGGTAGTAATACAGCCTATAGAAGCAAATGTCAGATCACAACTAGAAGTTTTGATTCTGCTCATGGAATAGCAACGATATAGAGTACTCCTTGGGAGAATATAAAATGAAGTATCTCCACAGGGACTTAAGGGGCAACCAGATGCAATTACATTGAGAAACTAAAAGTGAAAACACAATGCAAGGGTGACATATCAAAAAGCCTCCTCCCAGATGCAACTCATGTTTGTATATAAAATAAGAAGAAAAAACGGAAGTAATGTAGAACACTCTATCCAGTCAAAATGATCACGTTAGTTTTCACAAGTGGAGTTTGGAGAGGGTAGGATCTATGCAGAACTTATCCCTACTTTTGTGGGTGTAGAGAGGTCGATTCCAATAGAACCTAGGCTCATTTTGAAACAACTCCAAATACCAAAAATTAGGATATAAGCAGACCCTAGTCAACTATCAACAACAACCCAATGTAATCCTACAAGTGGAGTCTGGGTAGGGTGGGGTGCAGACCTTGCTTTTGTGGGGGTAGAGAAGTTGTTTCCAATAGATCCTCGGCTCAATAAAAGAGAAGGCAACCACACCATAGCTGCAAAACCACCAGTTGCATGCAAAAGACAGAACCTCAATTGCAGGCCATCCTGGGATTTGCCAGGCCAATATACAGGTAGGATACTCTTCAATGCTCCATTTCGTTAACCCAAAGAGTGACATTATTATCATCACTGAGATATATGGATTCATTCTACTTCTGATTATTTCATGAAGAAGGGATGTTGGTTTAGTAGCTACAGAAAATCATTGGCACAACAGAGAAGATCACTTTTAAAAGAAAATCCCTTCTCTCTATTAACCTCATTTCTCTTCCTGGGTTGACTTCTTTTAGGAATTCTTGGCTCTCACCTGAAGATTTCACAACTTTTCTCTCCTCATACGGATACAATGGTAACCAACATAGATAATATTTTTAAATGGCTAAATAACTAGGCATTTCAATAAATTGTACCAAGTAAAAGAGGGCATCCATAAATACAAGATGCAATCAACAATCAATCGAATGCCATCACGCAAACTTCAAATTAAACAGAACTGAGGTGTGATAGATAATGTCAAATGTAAGACAAATTTTTCACATTAGGCACTTCCGTCATCACAGTACCACGCCTTAGGGAAAAAATAAAAGTTAATTCTATTAATGACAAGTTGACAACTCTACCAATGAATTAAAAAAAATGGCTCGGCCTCCCAATTTCAAGATTTCCTATGAGCAGATGAACGAAATTACAAGATGGAGATGATTACCTCCCGTCCTACGACTTCGTCAACCAATGATCCTACTATAGATAGACTTAAGTCCTACCAGCATTCTCTGTTCTTCTACTTTTTATCGTTCCTCAATTTTACCAGAACAGCAAAATCAAAGAACTATAAACGGTGTAATTTAAGTTTACAGTAGTGATCTCTTGAACATTTGAGTACTACATCGCGTAAAAAGTAAGTCAACCAAATAAAAAGCGTAGCCAAAGCTTAGATCTACTCCAAAACCACAAAATCAGATTCAATGGCATAAACAACATTTCCTTCTCAAAAAAATTCCCCCCAAAAAAAAACACCATTACAGCACTGTAAGATCACAAAAAACGAACGGAAATGAAAGAGCCGAGAAAAACGATAATTTTTACCATCGCCATCCTTGTCGAAAAGGCTAAAAGCTTCCTTGAACTCGGCGATCTGCTCCTCCGTCAGCTGCTCTGCCATTTTTTTTCCTCTCTTTTTTTTAACAATTTCTCCGATTCGAACTGTAAGAACCCTATGCGCGAGTTTTAGCTTTTGATTTCGTTTAGACACATAAGACGGTATTTAAAGAAGGGGAAAACGAGTAGAAATATCTTGACTCGCCGATAAAAGAGGACTTCTCGAAATAATGTGGAAATATCGTACGGTAAATATTCCACATAAATGGGCCCTTAATTCGAGGACGCGTTACTTTTTTCTTTTTGTCTTTTAAAATTTGAAAAAATTACTAAAATAAAAATATCGAAGAAAATATAGAGAAATAGTGAAAACACTTTTAAATTTGACGTAAATTATTAGGTTAGTGTCTGAACTAAGGCTGGCAAACGGATAGGACCGGATCAACAGGACCGGTTTTACCAGAACCGGTACCGGAACCAGTCCTCGTTACCGGATTTCGTTACCGGAACCGAATCTTACCGGAACCGGTTTTACCGGAAATTTCCAAAGGTTCCGTCCGGTCCCTTAGTTACCGGATTGGAACCGGTTTGGACCGGACCGGAACCGGTTCTTACCGGATCATTTTGTACCGATAACTTTTTTTTATTTTTTTATTAACTTTAATTATTATATAATATTATATTATTAATTAATAAAATTATATTATTAAAAAACTTCAATTAAAACTTTAAACTTTAAAGTTACTTTAAAGTTTCAATTGAATTTAAGTTTAAA
>NW_006239391.1:396307-412619 GCF_000226075.1 Solanum tuberosum | reverse complement strand
TTGGATTAAATATAAGAGACTATTTTAAAAGAAAATCAAAGTCTTATATTTATTCAAATAAATAAATTGTACAATACAAATATTAGAAAGAGACATAGTACATAATCTAGGTATTAAATATTAATTATTGTACTAACAATTGAAACTTTTTTTAAAATCTTTTCGTAACTTTTGTATCATTTCAAAAGAAACATTTTTTGAAACTTGTATTTGTCGTTCTTCTTCCATACTAAAGATCTTTTAGCATGTACATCGGTCTTTGAAAAAGTAGGTAAATAGGGGACTTCATCTTGTTCCGGTAATTCGGTAGCCGGACTAGTAGGGGTAGGGGTCTCATCATCTTCCTCATTTATTTCTACTTCCTCATCTAATTCTTCCTCAAAATTAGTAAAACATCTATTTAAAGTTTCATGATCTACTTCATTTTCGGAATTAAATTCAATAGGTCGTGAGTCTCGTGTAAAAGAAGTTTCATCAACATGAGTATAATCATTAGTATTAATTCTAAATCTAGGAGGTGGCAAATTTTTAGAATTAGAACTACTTCCTCCTCCCCTATTATTTTTTCTTTCCGACATTGGTCTTTTACCACTATATTTTTCAAAATTCATGTTCAAGTTTAAAATAATTAATATTATGAAAAACAAGCAAAGATAATATAACAAAAAAATAAAATAACTTAATTAATAAACAAATAGAAAATTAAAGTTGGAACGAATGTACCGAACGTCTACGTAAAAGTAGACGTATAACCAAAGCCGGAATTGAGAGATGCCAATTGAAGCTTCCGATTTACTTCAAATAAATCTCCGAAATTCGAACTCCAAGTCAATATCACAAAATAATAATTATGAATTTATGAGAGATTGAAAATTAAGAGATTTTATAAGATAGTTTGTGAATTTGTGATTTAAATGAAAAAATATGAGTATATTTATAGTGTTAAGGGGTAGAGAGGGGTGGGGGGCTATTTGGAGCCGTTTTGGGCCCCAGCCCAACGGCTAAAAAGGGCCCAACGGCTCTTAACGTTTACATTTTAAAAAAATAAAAAATTAAAAAAATAAAATAAAATTTGACCGTTGAACCGGACCGGAACTGGTTTTACCGGATCGGAACCGGTTCTTACCGAACCGGATCAACCGGATAAAAATCCGGGTTCCGTTTCGATACCGGTTCCGGTACCTATAAGACCGGTTCCTTACCGGTTCAACCGGTACCGGTCTTACCGGTACGGGAACCGGACCGGACCGGACAAAAACCGATCCGTTTGCCAGCCTTAGTCTGAACTATTGACAATTTTAAAAATACTACTCCCTCCGTTTCACAAAGAATGACCTCCTTTTCTTTTTAGTCAGTTTCAAAAAGAATGACCTCTTTCTTTTTTTTGTAACTTTTTACTTTTTACTTTCCACATGACATATTTAAGACCACAAGATTAAGGGCAATTTTGTACATTTGACATAACTTTAATTTAGGACGACAAGATTCAAAAGTCTTCTTTATTTACTTAAATTCCGTGCCAAGTCAAACCAGGTCATTCTTTGTGAAACGGAGGGAGTATTATGTTAGACTAACTAAACTTAGATATACACTCAGTTTGTCACATGACATAACAAGTTAACTCAAATTTTAGTAGGAGCATGATGCTCTTAATAAAAACCCGAGAGAAGTGTTGAAAACATCCTGAATTGGCGACAATAATTTAGGGGTGTATTTCAAATTATGTTTTAAGATCGAAGGTGTATATAAGTTCAGTTAGTCAAGTAAAAGAGTGTCTTTCAAGGCTATCAATAATTCCGAGATGAAATTAATAGTGTGCACCGAGTTTAGGGGTGCTTTCAATGTTTCCATCTTCTTCTTTTTTTCAATATCCGATACTCACATTGGATCCCGACTAAACTTGAATTTGCATCGGGACGTCCCACATTGAGGAGCTAAGTCTCACATTGAAGGATGAAGGAGTAGTCAGTACTCCACCAAAACTTTTTTTGGCGCCTTGATGTTTTTTTATTACAACATGAAACAAGTTTAAGCACCATATTTGCGTATTCAAAATGACAAATATAGATAAGTTTTTCATGGTAAGACTACCTTCAATAGTTAGTAATATGGCGTACCATTTTTAAAAAAATGTAATTATGTGATATTTGAAATTTACTGACTCAATTAATTTAAATTCGTACTTTATGAGGTCTATTAGTAAAAAGTTTTCTTAAAAAAAAAAATCATTCGCAATCCAACATACTTCAATAAAGAATAAAGGAATTTCATTAATCACGCCAAAATTTATGAGTTGTTGTAAGTTCCTATATTACATTTCATATTCATTAGATATAAAGTTTGGTTTTTATACAAACCTTGTCTTTTTGTTGCAACGGGAAACAAGTTTGAATATCATAATGCTATTTGCTTATTGAACTTTAAAAATCTAAATAACTTTTTAATTATAAAAATCACATAGATTCCTTTCAATAATTTTTGGCTGTTATAGTGAGTAAATAGTTGATTTCGATTTTTTTTTAAAATCGTTTTAACAGTTGGTTGTTAGATTCTTATAACATGATTTGATATTTATATCATATCTGATTCTTATAAGTATTCTAATGTTAAACTCTAATGTTTTTTAATGATGGTAATAATACAGTATTCATACAATATTCTTTTGACATAAATAGTGTGATAAAACATCAAATATTTGATTTAAATATCTAGACATATTTTTAGGAATCTTAGCGATACTTTGTATTGATTTGTCTTAGCGATACTATATTTATAAAAATGGTTAGTTATCATATTAAATTACTAATTACAGGAAAAAGTTGTTATAGCCTAGAATTATTGTTATTATAGAAAAGTGAAATATAACCTAAAAATCGGTTCAATCAATTTTGAAGAAAAATAAAACTATAATAAAATATTTTTATATAAGAATATTGTGTATGTATTTCATGATACAATCATTAGTCCTAATTCAAACGTTGTCATTCTTTTCCACAATCTCAAATTATTTATTTAGAACTTCGAAATTACTATAGAAATGGCACGCACGTTCTAAACTTTATAAACCAATTTAAAATACACTTTAAGTCATTAAATATAGTACATTCTCCGTTTAAAAAAGAATGACCTGATTTGACTTGAAACGGAGTTTAAAAAAAAAAGACTTTTTAATCTTGTGATTTTAAATTAAAGTTATGTCAAATGTAACAAAATGTCATTTTATCTTGTGGTCTTAAACATGTCACGTGGAAAATTAAAGTTAAATTGTTGTCAAAAAGGGAAAATGATCATTCTTTTTGAAACATACAAAAAAGGAAACTGGGACATTCTTTTTGAAACAGAGGAAGTATTTAATATTTAATTTGAAGGAATCTTAGTGGGACCATTTCATCATCATCATTCATCAATATAAAACATAAACCTTAGAGTCTTTGTCCCTTTCAAATTTCCATCCAATTAACAAGCAGCAAATGAATCCTCAAACTTTAGAGAAATTTCCATTCAACTACTTTATTTTTATTTTATTTTCTTTCCCTCTTTTTCTTATTCTCTATTATTATTATTTTACACTTTTGTTTTGTTCTCATTTGTCTCTCTGTTCACCGTTTGTATTCCTCTCTTCTTCATTAATGTTCGAGTTAAAATATTAAATTTTATAAATTTGAATTTGTAATCTCTCAAATAATGATATTGTGTTAGTAATTAAGTTTTGAAATTAATTTTGATTATATATTTAATAAAAAAAATTAATATAAATATTTGAACTAAAGTTACTAAATAGCTTTGGCATTATTTTCATCAATAAATAGTCGCTTAATTTTTCAAATCAAATTAAGAAAATCCTTATTAATTTTAAAAGACTTAACTAAAGACTCTATCAAAATTCAAATTTATAGGTAAGCATTTAAATGACACTTTTAAAAAAGTTTTATGGACTCAAAGTGTCCATAAACATATAATTAACTGGCAAATAACTTTTCTTGGCTAATTTAATTAATTTGAAATACTTATCGAATTTATTCAATATAAATGATAAGCAAAAGGAAAAGCTCTTTTTGAATTTAGTTGAAAGAAAAGCTCTTTTTTTAATTATTTTTTGTTGTTGAAGGATTCATTTAAGCAACAGTAACATAAATCAAGATTTATTCATTTGCCCAATTAATAACGAAGTAAATGATGACGGATTAACAAAGAATTAAAAAAGAAACTTTAAACAAAAATGTAACGGCTTTTAAGGTAAATAAAATGTAACAACTTTTAAGGGAAATTCATTTAGATTACATATCAAATAGAATTCAACAAAAAAGGAAAAATACTATATGAATAAAATTAGCTTTAGTTTCGGCTCATCGGGATAGGGATAGGAAAAATAGAGATTTTCGTCGTTTGTGGATTACTAGGATAAACGCAGTAATTCGCGAAAGGGGAGTATCTTATAGTTATAGTAGATTTATACACGATCTGTACAAGAGACAGTTGCTTCTTAACTGTAAAATACTTGAACAAATAGCTATAGCAAATAGGAATTGCCTTTATATGATTTCGAATGAAATGGACAAAATATATGACTCCACATAGAAGAATGGGAAAATTACATAAATGGACCATAAAATCTAAAATAATTATAAGTTCATACCCAAAGTAATTCCTGAAATACTCATTCTCTCATAAATAATTACAGTTCATACCCCCATTCATTAAGGCTGATAATTTTCGCTTAACTTATACTAATCAGTATCATATACTATATTAGTATCATTAAGGTTGATAATTTTGCTTAACTGATACTAAATTAGTATATATATATAATGTATTGGTATCATTAAGGTTTCTTATTCAGAAATTACTCATTAGTTAATGATATTATAATAGTATATGTATATTGTTGTGGTATCATTAAGGTTTTTTGTTCAAAAATTACTCATTAGTCAATGATAATGATACTATAAGAGTATAGAGTATATATATACTCCTATAGTATCATATTTCTGAAAAAGAAACTTTAATGATACCAATACAATATATTTACTGATACTAATTTAGTATCAGTTAAGCGAATTAGTTGGGGACATATAATGTAATTACTTAGTGGGGTATGAATGTAAAGAGGTATATATTTGTAATTATTTTACTTTTATAGGGTATTTGCTTAGTTTCCTAAAGAAGAATTCGAAGATGGACTATTTTTGGGTTTTGACCCATTTATGCTCTTATTGCTGTGTTTCGTGCCTTTTGACCTTATATTAGCTTTTCTTTCTCTCGATTAAAAAAAGTTGGGCTTTGGCCCAATACGAAATGCTTAGGAAGACTTGAGTCCAGTATAACCCATTTGCGACATTAGTTTAGGAAAAATTATCTAAATAAACATTTTATTTTATCATAATCTCTAAAATTCTCTACCATTTAAAAATTTCAAAAATTTCCTCTCGGATACCTCGCTCCCCTCTCGTTAATACATCCTATCCCCCTCTTTGATGCATCTCCTCCCCTTTCAGATGCATTTCTCTCCCATTTATCCTGATGTCATATCCACTCTTTGATACATCTCTATCCTCTCTCTAACACATCTCTTCCCTCTCGGATACATCCCTCCCCTGTGTTTTCAGATGTTTGCTGATGTTCAGAAGTCCAGTGATGTATCTGAAATCCTATGTATTTGGAAGTTCAGTAATGTATCCAAAATCTATAAAATTTAAGGGATTTTTATAATTTTAAAAAGTGTACGGAAATAATGTAATTATCTCTTAACACTATAAAATTTATGTAAATTGCTCAATAATTTATCGTCTCCAAATTGTTGCTTTGTGAATTGTGATACTCCACATCAATTTGAGGAGATGTTAGCCTATGATATTAGTAAAGGCCCATGTTTTAGTATTTGTATTGTAGGTTTAGATAATGGGAAAATTAAGCGAATAAACAAATATATTTTTTAATTAGCTAATATAGCTATAATTTAAATTAATTACTGCTCGCAACTTGATTTTAGTTGTAATTATGTGCGCCTCTCTCCTTTCTCCTCGCTTATACATATATGAAATACAAATTATACAAATACAAATTATATATATACACACACACAATTATATGACAGATATACAAATGCAATTGCCTATCTCCGCTCTCTGCCCTCTCGCCCGCCTATCTCCTCCCTCTCCCAATCTCGCTCGCCTCTCTCCTCCCCCTAACATGTAGCTACGAATCGTAATTAGCAAACTATAGCTATGGAGCCTAATTAAAATTATTTTAGTGGCTATTTGCGAAAATTTCCCTCAAATAATAGATATTACGTAGCATTGTAGGCATAATTAGCTGTGGTTGAGTAATTATAAGTTGCAGTATAAATGTTTTATCTTTTTATTATGCTTATCTTTTTACTTTTACCAACAAAACGTTCAAATTATAAATATGGAAAATAGGAAAAAACCTAAATTATAAACACGGTCCGTTATAAATATCATTGTACCTCTTAAACATTGACACACAGTTTAGTGTTAAAGACTACTTCAAAATTGGAATAGAAAAAAAACTAAATTATAAATATTCATATTTAAAACCTTGCCTTTTAAAGTTCACATTCTAATTAAAATAAAAATAGGAATAAACTTGAATTATAAACATTCATATTTAAGACTTTACCTCTTAAACATTCATATTCTAGTTCAAAATTGGAATAATAATAAATTTAAATGATAAACATTCATATTTAAGACCTTACCTCTTAAACATTCACATTCTAATTCAAAATTGAAATAGGAAAAACCTTAATTGTTTAGGATTTTGTTAGTATTAGCTTTGATTATTTAATTAGTTAATGTCTAAATAAGTTTTGTAGTCACATTCGTAGGTTTTCTCATTTCTATTCATATATTATGTATTTACCCAATTATAAATAGTACGTACTACTGGCTATTTTCTTATAAACTCGAAAAAGAAAAATACAAAATCAAGTAAAAATGCATCATCAGAAATTGCCTAATGATTTAGTTGTGGAGATCATCTCCCACTTGCCTTTGAAATTTGCAGTTCAATGTAAAGTTGTAAGCAAGAATCTCAACATTAGTATTTCCGATCCTAAATTTTGTAAAACTTTATCCCAAAATCAAAAGATCTCTACACTAATCAATTCGTCACAAAGCCGATTATCTGAAAATCTCCACAAAATCTCCATAAACAGTAGTAGTATAGCAGCCAGTCATTTCGAGACGACTTTACCTGTTAACCTTAATGTTTTAGCCATATCCAAGGGTTTAATTCTCCTCGACTTTTATGAACATATGAATTACTGTGTTTTCAATCCTATAACTGGAGCACACCAATTGATTCCATATCCTGATCCTGAACAATGTTATTGGGGAGCAATTGCTCCCGCTTTCGCTGTTGACTACCCTACTTCAGATCAATATATGTTGGTAATAATCAAGTTGATCGAAGAAGGTTATAGATTTAAAGTATTTTCATCAATTGAATGTGGTGTGTGGCGCGAATTCCAGTTGGGCGAAGAAAATCCATTTCTCTATGTGACGCAAGTTAATCCTGTTTACGTCTACGATTCAATCCATTGGCTCAGAGCTGATGATGGTGGTGGTATTCTTGCTTTTCAAACAAAAAATATAGAGGTTATATTTATTGACCTTCCTGAGATGAATATCGATTATAATGCATTCAAGTGCATAAAATGGTTAGGGGTGGTGCACGGTTTACTTACCCTTGTTTGCACCTTACAGAATTCCATAGTCATTTCTTCTTATGATTATACGAGCAATGACTGGAGTGTTTCCTATAATGTGACCGCCAACTTTATTAGCGGTCTAGACTACTATAGCTATTCATTTCCTGTATGGATTGACAGAGAACAGGTGTTTTTCCTAGCAGAATGTCCTCCGCGACATGATCATGATCATGATCATAATTCTGAGAGAAAGAGGTATCAAATAACTCCTGCTTTGGAGAATGATGATTGGTTTGGTTATTATCCATTAGAGTTCTATACCTTCGCACCAACTTTAGCGAGTGTTCATGCGATGCTCTCATGCTCTGTCTACGGGAAACATTTGTCATCTATCATTGCAACGTTAGATGAGCTCAAAAGATTTATCACAAACAACAGTTGGTATAGTTAGTTTCCTTCAATTCAATTTTGTATTTTGTCCTGAACTATACTGAGAATTACTGATTTTGGTTTAGCTGCAACCTGTCCTGTTTCTGTTTTGGTATGTTTCATTTTAAGAAAAGAGTAGACCAATTAATGTTTTCTTCTAATAAAACTCAACAAGTTGAAAAAGGATGAATACTGCATTAATACTATATGCTAAAGCAGCACATAAATTACCTTAATTGTAGCTGCTTTAAAGTTTTGAATAATGTTTAAGAAAAACTATAATAGGAGGAGTTAATATCTCAAAGGTCACTCATTTTTGGGAATTTATCTAGTGATATCATTAAACTTTATTTTGTATCAATAAAATCATTCAACTTAAACATTTGTATCAATAAAATCACTCAACTAAATTTATTATTAAAAAAAATTGATATGGCAAAATATATTACTATTATATTTATGTTATGTAAACATAAACCCATAAATAAATAAAATTCATTAAGAGATTTTTACGGAAAATACTTTTATGGAATTACTTTATATTCAAAAAAGTTTTCAAATTTCAGAAAATATTTTTCAACACAACTTTGATTTTTTTTTTCTTCAAGTTTCAACAAAATCTATGTAAACACTAGTTAATTATACGGTGGAGTTACAAAGGAAAAAATTGTGGAGTTATTATATTAATAAAATAAGCTTCAGTAATAATGGAACACTTTCTGTTGAGTGATTTTATTGATACAAATGGTAAGTTGAGTGATTTTACTGATATAAATGTCTAAGTTAAGTGATTTTATTGATACAAAATAAAGTTCAATGACTTTACTAATAGGAGAATTGATCAAATGAAAATCGATGTATCTATTCCTAAAACGGAAAATAGTCAAATATAACCCGATATTTTTAGGAATAGTTTAATTATACATGTCGTTATACTTTGGGTCCAAATATATCCTCATACTTCGACACAAATATACCCTTAATTTTAATGGAAAGACACATGTCAAGCTTAGAATTAAATAACGCATCCCCAATTTTAAATACCCAATTTGCTTAGAAGCTCAGCCATCTAACCACGGGATCCAATTGAGAGGGTATATTTGGATCCAAAGTTTAATGAAGGAAATAATAAACTATTTTTAATAATCCTCAGGTATAAATATTTGAGTATTTGACCATTTGCAGTATACAAAATAAGGAAGTATCAAGTATACTGGAAATCAAAGGGAAAACCTAACAGGACCAGATACTTTTTCAATATTCAAATTATAAATAAGGAAAATAAACACTTAATAGAAGGCAACTTGGCCTCTGACTTAGGTTAAATATTTGATGTCCATCTTTATGTTCATTCCTCAAAAATTCAAATTTTTTAATTCTATCTCTTTCCCTTTTTTGGCTTTTCCATTCAATAACATAAAAAATTCTGGGTTCGAGACTTGAATATGGAACTGAATGAAGATATTGTTGTGGATATCATCTCCCGCTTACCCGTGAAGCTAGCAGTTCAATGTAAAGTTCTAAGCAAAAGTTTCAACAATAAACTCTGTGAACCAAATATTTCACAAAGTTTTGCTTCACGATGGTTTCGTGATCAAAATATTACTAATCTACTCATCTGTTCGACACCATCACCCACACAATCATCATATGAAATATCAAACTATTCTCGTAAATTCTTTTGCAGCAACCCTAGGCTCCGACTTGGGTACGAAAGACGATCTTCATCACTTAACGTTTCACTTTTGACCTCTTGCAAGGGTCTCCTTCTCCTTGAATTTCATAAATTTAAAACTTTCTGTATTTTTAATCCTATAACGAAAGTGCACCAATTGATACCTTATCCTGAGCCTACAAATTATTTTTCTACTGTGGGCGGAGGCGCAGGATTAGCCATTGATCATCCAACTACAAATCACAATTATAAATTGGTGACTGTTGGGATGCTGAATAAATGCCGAGGATATAGATTTAGAGTATTTTCATCGGAAGAAGCTGGAGTTGTATGGCATGAATTCCAATTTTTGAAAGAGGTATATTATCGTACTTCCATAGTCGGTCCACAACCTGTTTACGTGCACGATTGCTTGCATTGGCTCACGAGTGACGGTAATGTTCTTGCTTTTGATACAAAGAGTAGTACCGGACAGGCTACAATTATTAACCTACCTCGCGAAGTCCTCCATGTTTATTTAAATGATCCTATGTACGGTGCTATTAATTTCATGTTCGATGCAGTTTTGGAGTTGGTACGTGGTGTACTTGCCCTCGTTTGTTCATTCAAGAAATTCATAGTCATTTTTGGTTATGATTATGTAAGCCGCAAATGGAAAGTTTCATACACATTGCCTAACTTCAAGCCGGATCTGGTGGGACGTGTTGGTGGTCCTGCTTCTCCAATATGTTTTGATGGGGAAAAGTTGTTTATCTTCGGAAGATATAGGGCTGCACTGCGGACTGGATATCTGTACGAGTATGTTATAGAGATGAAGACGTATAAAAAAGTAGGTGAAGTTTTTAATATGCTTAGTGCTATCTTCTTCTCGTGGGAACCAACATTAGCCCGTATCCCTAAGACAGAGCTTCCCCCTTACAAAGTCCACTCTAAACATTTCCCAGAGATTACTGCAACATTAGACGAGCTCCGATGTCTGATTGCTTGTAAACCTCGAGTTGATCGTGTCACGAAAACAGCCATAAATAATTATAGGTTGTTAGCTGTTATTGGTTCTCAATACTAATTTGTCATATATAAATAATTATATGTTCAGACTTATCATTTGTTGCAATTTTAATACATCAATTTATGCTTCGCATCAATAGTTTTTGGTTCAGATTAACCCGCCTTATCAACTGTACATCCACCCATGCTTTCAGCACCAGATATTTGAGGCGCTATAGTTTGTATTTGAAAATATTCACAAGTTGTTATGAAAACATTTTGACAAAATTTTCTGTTGATTGACACTGAACCTTGACCTCTGCTGTGAAAATTGCTCGTACTGGTCTGTGGTCCGACAGCTTACTCTCACCTCGACTATACTGCCTTTGTTTCAGTCCCTTCCCAAACCATATAATCCTATCACACCTGCATAATTAATACACTAGTTGCTATAATTCCTTCTACAAAAATATTAATTCGCTAGTACTTTTCCATTTGTGTTATGAGATCGATCACTTACCAAGCAGGGGTTCGATTCTTTTCCTTTTTCCCTTTCTGATTATTGCAGCCATAATAATCATCAGAATCTAGATTGTATTTATATGTCGGCGCAAACTCAATTTCCTCCTCATTCCAACCCTCAAAGGTGCAGCCTTCTCTTAACTCTGCCTTCAACTTCAATGTAAATTTAAGATAAGTAATTAATTAATGATTGAATTTAGCTGATGGATTTCAGTTCTAACATAGTCGATTTTTTAGATCATCGATTCAATTTAACTCGTTATAGCAGGTTATTTACTTCTGCTTACAGAACTTAAACTTTCAAACTTGGTTGAATTAATTTTTCTTTTGCTGATGATTAATTAGAATACCTGATCGTTTTGTAATAATGTGCTCCATTGCCTGTCATTGACTAAAGATCTAGTTGTGGGTTCTGGTAAGCAAATCCTGTAGTTCAAGTCGCCAAGCCAAATTACTCTGCTGCATGAGATTACGCAACTTGTGACAGTTAGAAAATACTTATAAATTAATCACTGCCTGCAAATTGTGGATATTAATTACTTATTACAAGATATTTCAAGATATGCACCACTTGATATATAAAACGAGTACAAAGCAATCAAATCTTCTCTGTTTTGTTCTAAATAAATGAAATTGTTGACTTCTTTGCTAAAATAAGTGAGATTTATACAAGGGGTTAGGTAAGAATTTTGACAATCTCCTAGTGTTTTCAAATAATTATAGGGAGTATCTGCCTGCTTGAGTAGTTTAGGCAACGACTCAAGCAGGCAATATTACCAGAAGAAGCAAAACCATATTCATAACATGGCGATATTATGGATAGGTCGAACACTTGAGCTAATATACACTATAAGGAAGACAGAGTGACAAGTGTTCGATTTGAAACCCTTTTGTCAGAAAATTATACTGTACAAATAAAGTAAAAAAAGAAACATTTAAGAGAGGTATACATACTCGTGTTGTAAAATCTTTCTGGGCAAAGATTGAAATGGATCAGAGGAAAATTGTGTGCGTGATAGTATTTGGGAGACATTTGCATTTCGCTCTTTCTTGTCACCTTCTTTTCCACCAGAAGCCAAATGACTACACACAAAGCAGAAACTTGTCTCGTGCAAGCAAAATCTAACCGAAACTGAACCCTGTATATGCATGTTCAATTCCTCATTATTAGTACTAGTAATTAACCAAATACGACTAGAAAAAGGGCGTTTGGACATAAAAAAAATGTGAAATTAGGATATTTGTTTTCGAGTTGAAATTAGGATGTGAATGATTTGTACCTTGTTGCCGAGGCAGCCGAAAATACCACAGCCTACAGAGGAGATACTGATATGCCTGATATAAGGAAGCAGGGGAGACCTTGCCCATATGGTGATAAAAACTCCTACCATTTGTTTGCTAATTATGCATTCAAAATGTGGTGAATTACTAGTTTTCGAAGTAGTAAAGGATCCCTCTCTCTTTAGTGGATAAACCTTTTGATGACTTTCTCCAAGCTCCGCCTTCTGATGAAGACTGATATCATCAGTCTTGTTAAGAGCTGCTCTAATAAGAGAATTCCATTGCATAGATATGCTTGTATTCTCTTGCACTAAGATGTTTCCGGCATTCAAAGGTACAATTTCTTGAAACCTGATATAAATTTGGGGTTATTTTAACACAACGTTATACACTGTAACGTTTTTGTCATATTGAAGTAACTGAACTTTACTTACTATAACAGTAAAGTCAATAAACATTACCCGAGAACGTAGATGTCAGCCAAATTGTTTTCAGTGTGGAGCAAGTCTTCCATGTTTAACTCGGAAGGTGGTGCAATGCCTCCAACATTCCATGAGCTAACAAATAATCTGTTTTTTTTTTTCAAAAAACGAACAGGAAAAATAAGATGAAACTAGGCATTGAAGAATTTTAAAAACGTAAAATTTATATACATAGTTAAATTAAGACTGAGAAATGTATATACGTCAAATTTTGAATTTGAGCAGACGTAGTTTGATAATCAACTTCATGATTCTGCCTGTCCTCTAGGATCTTGTTAGCTGCTAAAGCAAGCCACATGACCTCGGAGGAGACGAAACAAAATGCAAAACTTATATCATAATACTTGTGTGGGGGAGAGGCAGAGAGATGGTGGGCAATAAGTTAAAGTACAAGTTGGTGTATATATAAAGGGGGACAAAAAGAGCAAGTTGATTTCTGGGATATCAAGGTGGTCTATTCTGAAATGTTCAAAGGGTGAAACAACTTGGGACAGGAACGGAGCCACGATTTTGCGTTATTAGTTCAGTTGAATTCAGTAACTTTGACTTAATATGTGTAAACTAATAATCTATTCAAAGTCTGTAAACTAAAAGTTCTGACTTCGTCCTAAGTGAAAGTTAGGGCTACAAAATGCTAATGGTTGGTTTGGTCTATTATGGAATGCTTATAAAGGGAAAGAAGTTGTTAAACACAGCAGTAAAAGCAAAAATAATAATTAATGAATTGCTAACATATTCAATTGGAAGGACATGAACCATAAGGGGAATGTGATGTGAGCGATGATGCAAGTTGGATTAAATTTTAATAAACCGAAAGCGGAAGATGAGGTTAATATATACTTATGGTTAATGATGATTGGAAAGGTTGTCACTTTTCCCTAATAAATATATTGTTTTGGGACTAACTATACTTTTGTAAATAGATATAGAAAGAATTAAATAGTACTTGTGATATTTACATTTTCAACTCAAACTTTACCACGATTAATAATCAGGTGTCACGTGGAAACGAACAAAATGAAACTTGAAACGGTAAGGATCAACTAATCAGGTGTAATTTGAAAACGAACAAAGTGAAAATTGAACGATAAAATAAAGATATACCAAAAGAGACATACATTTAACATGGTTCGTGATCAATTAATCTATATCCACAAGTAAAAATGAGCAATCTATGGTATAAAAATTACTACAAAATATCGAGAAATTTTGGACCACTATGATAAAATATGTTATTTTGGACCACTTCCAAGAGTGATCAATTTGGAGAAGTGCAAACAAATTCTTTTACGTTAAATATGTTTAGGTGCCTGCCGTCATTAAGACTCTTGTCTTTTCTCCTATTTGTGTGGGTAGGTCAGACGTATATAATAATCAAGATACGATAATTGTTTACTACTCCTACTTAATTAGCTCCTTCCTTGATTGGGTTATTTGTGTTGATGACAGCCATCACACATCAGATCGGGGACGAGAACCCTAGGCTCGACTTGGGTCTTGGCAGTCCTTACTTTGAGCTAGTTTTTGGGTATGAGTTAGCCCCAAGATTTTATTCGACGGTCGGTTGTGGGGCTCCCAAACCATACGAGGGTTGGAATATACTTTCAATCCTTGAGAATCATGCTATGAACCGGACAATGGATAGAACCTGGAATAAAGAATGTCTGAATTCAGGTGTGTGAGTGTTGATGAGAATCATTGCATATTGCCTATTGGACCAGGACGTGTCCCCTGAATTTCTTATAAGGCGTAATCAATACTCTTCCTTTTAAGCTAACTGTTAAGATATAAATTAGTCTCAAAACCTAATTGAATAATTTGTGTATAGTGCAATAATTGATATAAACCAATTCACCCTGGATTCCATTCCACCCTTTCCAAAAAGAGAAGTGGAAATATATGTACATATTTTTAGTTACATTAAATTATTTAATCATAATAAGTTGAATTAATTTGGCGTAAATACCCGAGGGGTGAGGCCGGGTACGTATTACCGAAAAAAGCACAATATGCAAGTCGATCGATGTCAAGAGTAAAATCTACATAAGTAAATTAGGAAAATTCGTACAATATTATATAGAATTCCAGTGTTTGTACTTCAACTTGAATCATAGTGATAATTAATAGCCAATATGCAGTATCAACCACTAATATTCATGCTGTTTTATAATTGGATGGACGGAGAAAAAAAAAATGAATGCCAACAGCCAAATCCAAAAAGTATATTCTACTACAGTCAACTAATTGGCTCTTTAATTATTTATTTACGTGGGGTTAGGCTTTGGAGGACCAATCAACTTCTCCAAATGATCAACCACAGTGCAGTGACATATCACAATAAAATAAAATAAAAGTATTTTTATCAGCCAAAAAAATAAAATGTTCTATGCCTATTTGCCAAAAAAATGGTTGTAAATTGGCCTCATTACTAGCTAATGATGAATGATGATTAGGAACTACCTTTTTCGGAGGATAAAATTATTAAGTTCATCCTTTTTATATATTATTTTCTTTTTTTTTGTTTGGTCAAACACATCTGAATTCAACTAATTCAAATTTATATTATGTAAAACTTATTAAGATAAAAAATGCATATGAAAAATATGTTATGTGTTTATTAATCGAAAAAAAGGTCTAACAATTCTTAACGAGAGACGCTAGCATATATATATACTAGATGGGGGAGGCCCGTGGCATGCACGGGCCCAATAGTCAAAATATTATGCTTCTAAAAATATTAATACTAATGAATCAAGGGTGATACCTTTTGCAGAAGATGGATAATATCATATATTATATACTATTATAAATATTTAGAATATGTACAACAGACATCAGTATGATGCCAACTTGAACGATCTGCAAATACTAACTAATGTAATACAACCAAAATAATTACCCTTACTTAGAAGAGTGATATAGCAGATGTTTCAGTTTTGATATATAAGATTAGCATGTCATTGTTTATCATATGTAGAGGATACAAATTGTGCAACAAGCTAAGAAATGTCTACTTTATAGTTTATACTTGGATCCATATGTGACTATTTAACACGTGTTTGCTCTTTAGTTCCTTATTTCTCTTCATCTTCTTTCGGGTAGCCCCATTTTGTATTCAAAAAATTTTCTGGTGCTTCTCTCTCTTCTTCACTCTTTGCATGTATCATCTCTCTTCTTGTGTGCTTGAAGATTTTGGGGCGTGACACTTTCAAATGAAGTTGAGACGGTCCGCAACCCTATTGTCATTTCCTCTTAAACTATATA
>NW_006239391.1:345332-391508 GCF_000226075.1 Solanum tuberosum | reverse complement strand
ATTTGTAAACTACGTAAATATCAAAGTATTATAAGTCACAATAATTAATAATTCAAAATATTTTAAAGATCTATAAAAAATTTAATATCAAAGATTAACTAAAGAGAGAGTAAAAGGGGAGAATGGAAAGTACAAAAAAAGGGGAAAAAACAAATATATAGAGAGAAACTGAGGAAAAAAGTCAGAAAAGTAATTCTTCATGTGGGTTGTTGTATATGTAGAAAGACACGTGTACAATTAATGAGGCACAATTAATTTTATAGTACAATTTGAAATGCTTTGTATACAACTTAGTAGTGTCGTGTTCGTCCTCTAAAGTCTCACTTCTAATAAGGAGTAAAATGAATAATAATAATAATTCTAATAAGGAGTAATGAGTAATAATAATAATTCTATAAGGAGTAATGAGTAATAATAATAATTCTATAAGGAGTAATGAGTAATAATAATAATTCTATAAGGAGTAATGAGTAATAATAATAATTCTATAAGGAGTAATGAGTAATAATAATAATTCTATAAGGAGTAATGAGTAATAATAATAATTCTATAAGGAGTAATGAACAAAATTATATACATGTTGTACAAGAGTAATAATGCAGTTTTAGTCCTTCTAAGTCTCATTTCTAAATAAGAGCAATATATATCGCATGAAATTATTAATGCGCTATAACTAGAAGTGTTCACTTTTTTTCATTAAGAAAAAAGGCATAATTTTGGTTCCTATAGGTTATACCTTTTCGACTAATCAGCAAAAGACTATTGGAAAACGTTTATTTGTCTATAGAAGCTACGTGTTAGCTTATAATTAGATTATTAGTGTCATGTTTTATTTATTCATCACGCTGTTTTCAACTCAACTTTTGGAATTAATTAGCTCAATAAAACCAAATCATCTGGCATTTGTTTTTTGCTATCTCTCCGACTTTCTTGTATTAACTAGCCAAATCTTTTAATTATTAAAGATTTTAAAAGTCCCAGATTTAATTACTTCCTAAATAAATAAGTACAATACTTTTTCAACTATTGGGAATCAAATGCCGCATAATTTGTATTGTTGCTTGAAAACAACAACAAGAACATACCAAATTGGTGGTTGTACTTTTATGAGACTTTTTATTGTTACATAACGATGAATTTAATGACATAATACACTAAAATTTAAGTAACAATTGAAATAAATATTATTTTGTAGACAATAATATGATAAAATACGTGAATTGGTAAAAACCATCCAATGAAGTGCCTAAATTTTAATTAGAAGTTGACTTATGAAATGAGAATTGTGCCTAAAATCATAGATACCACATCGCATACAACAAACGTCGGGAATTAATCTAATTAATACCTCACCATGCATCGAATTGGAAATCTAAACAAGGCGTGAATATAGAGTTCAACTTATAATCCAAAATAGTGTTAGTTCAAATCATGTATATGTGTTAAATAGTAAACTAGCAAGTACAAATAATTGATGATTTCAAACCTAATAAATCAAATAAACTATGGTGGAATTCATTGCTCCATTAATGCAGAACAAAAAATCTAATAGTGGTTAGGTTTTCATCAGGTGAAGAAAAAATCTAATAGTGGTTAGGTTTTCATCAGGGGTTTGGTACTCATATTAGGGACCGATCAAATTTGAATTCCACTGGAAAGTCTCACATTTGGGACAAAACACTCTCTAATAAAAGCGATTTCATACACAGAGTTGAAACTTGAGACCTATAATTAAGAACCCTCGTTGGCTAACACCTTTCGATTCAGCCTATCATGAATCTACTATTTTTAGAATGCTTGAACGTTATTGAGGCTTATTATTGCCTTTAGGGCTTAGGTCTCAATCCCTCCATTGGTATTTCTAAACGGAAGACTTGTAATTCAAGCTCTTAATTAAGTAAAAAAAAAATTGTAATGAAAGGTGGGGAGGAAAAAAGAAGGAATTAAAGAACTCATGTAAAAAAAAAATTAAAAATTGTTTTTGGTTTCATTTTCGATCTGAAAATTATATTGTATAGCTAAATAAATTTTATCTATCTATATAAATATTATATAATGACACTCCTTGACTTCTTCGTAAATTTTATTCTTTATATTTTAACATTGATGAAAATTTTTGATTCTGTAATTGTTCGGTATAGATTGATCTTGATGGTTGCGTAGAAGGCATTATTCATGACATCAATGCCACCACCCACATGAATTAATTTCTTCTTAATGTTGACATTAAATAATCCCCCTAATGCAAGTGGTCCTATTCTTGGCTTTTCTATAGTCGAACCTTCCTTTCATTTTTCCTAAAAAATATAAACCATTTAGTGGAGCTCCCTCTATGACCAAAAATATAAAATAAAGGGCTTTCTCACTTCAAACATCAGAACAGAAAAGATCATAAAATGTACAATTATTAATAACTGGATTTATTTGCCTAAGATACGACTTCTTAATCACCAAAGAATAAAGATTTGAGTATGAATTAGTCACTATTACACAGCCTGGAATTTTCTTCATATCTCTGTCTTTGTCTTTACACAGCTGTATTGCTGTTAAGATAACATAAAATACTACTCTCTGTTTTACTATGACAATCAGTTCATAATCAATTTTGTGTTCATCTATGAAGTTACTTTTGTACTTGCAAAAGTTCTAGCATCTCCCTCCCACCATGACAGACAGAAAATTAACAAACGACAAATCTAGTAAAGCAGCATCAAGCAGAAAATGATAATGAATAAATCGATGAAAATAAATTAATAAACCACCTTTTACATTTCACAAAAACAGTTGCCTCACAAAAGCGGGGGAAAATGATTTTGCCTTCCGAGTAGTCCTTTCCAAGAAGATTGAGAAACTGATAATGGATTAATTAGTTTACAAAATACAAAATGTCTAAAGAATGCAGAGGCTTCAACCAAGTTTTTTAACATGCAAAACTAATTGAACAAGCTCAACTTTCTTCCGTCCACCACTGCTACTGCTACTCTCTTCGGATTCAGCATTTTCCCCTGCCCGATTTCTTCTGATTGAACCATTGTATAATAGTAGTTCTTAACAATTCGACAATCTTTGGTTCAACCAGTCGATTATTTCCTGCATGATTTCTTCTCTTTCAAGTTCAAAAAGAAGGTCATGCAACAACCCTTTATACAGCTTGATACTTTTATCAGTTGAAGAAGCCTCTTCATAGAGCTTCTTAGAGCCTTCAGGGTCGGTGACTGCATCATCGGAGCCATGAAGAACTAGGAATGGTACTGTCAACTTGCACAGATTCTGTTGCAAGTAGGCAGTTATCCGAAGGATCTCGTAACCTGTTCGTATCCTAATGGATCCAGTGAATACTAGTGGATCTGAATACTTGGCCAGTAATGCTGCTGGATCCCTACACACTGCGGCACCCCTTTTGTTTGCTGCACTGAACTGGTATCTTGGTAGTAAAAATGAGAAAATTGGAGCAAGTACCTAATAATTAAGAAAAAGGAATGTTGAGGCCCAACAGAAGATATTTCTTCATAGAGAAGAACAAAAGCAGGAAGTTGATTTGAAACAAATGCTTACTGTGAAAATCGGATGAGCTGGTTGAACTCCAACGGCAGGTGAAGTCAATACAACACCATCAATCCTAGATTCTACCTTTGGATCAAGTGCTGCCTACAAGTATCAATGAAGGATATATAGTGTCAACAACAGTACTCTTCATTAACAATTTAATAGCCAATACGACAGAAAACTCATTTACCTTAAGGATTATGGCTGCACCAGTCGAATGTCCAAAGCAAAAGCATGGAAGTCCAGGATTTTCAGCTAAAATCTTTGACAGAAATTGTTTCTGCACAAAGTGGACGAAAAGTTGTAATTTGTAAATAACATTAACTTAAATGTTTCATTCTGCCTGTTTTACTCGATGCATGATTCATGAAAACTAGAATAATCATACCATGTCATTGACAGCATCATCAAGAGAAGGGACATATGCATGCAGTCCATCACTTCCACCATGTCCTGCATGAAGAAGAAACTTGAAATTCAGAAAAAGACATTCCCAAAGGATTCAGACACACTATTAATTGGTAAAGAACTATTTACACGTTACAAAATGCATTTAGGTGAAAATGTTTCAATATACACAGTTAATTAATAAGCAATAAATAGCAGAACTAGCCAAAGGTTACAATGAGAGAGAGGAAGTGGTGCCTCAGACAAAATTTCAGACGGATAGATAAGAGTCAGATAGACCCAAGGTGTTCTTCACAGTCATGCATTTAACAAATTCAGTTTCCTTTAATCTTTGATAATCGAGGCAAGTCAATCCCCTAAAACAAAATTGTTGTGCAACCAAGGAAGTGAAGTGCAATCTGGTAGCAGCAACAACGCTTAGACTCACATCAAATATTTCTTTTTAGGACTTGGCCCTTATGAAAGCGTGATAAAATATTAGAATTATTTTTCCAATAAAATGCATTAAAATGGAGTTGTAAGCACCTTTTCCTCCCTCTATTATCCCTTCATGCACAGAGGCAGAATCAGAGATTCAATTTAATAGCTTACTTATGCAAAGGAGCTTCACATGTAAACATTTTCGCACCAAAGGCTGCTGATTGGAGGAATTTCAACTCCTGCAACATGCGACATAGATGCATAGTTGAAGACTGACTTTTCAACCATAATAACAGCAACTAACAATCAATTTGTCTCCCTTCTCTAAAAACTCATCAATAGATGAATATCAGAATTGCAAAGCTTAAGAAAAGGAAGAAATGACATTCAGGTTTAGAACTGATAGATGACCACCTAAAAATTATACTAAGTTTATTTCACCAAGAAGAGATTGGAAAAACTGTGCTTTACGGAGTGCAACATTTTATGATTTACTCTCACACATACCCAGATATCCATATTTTTTCTCATCTATGTTATGTGAGAACCAACAAGTTGGTGGTAAATGCACAAGTATCAGTGTGCAGTCCAACGAGTTCATAGCCTGCCAACTGATGGATGACTGCTAAAGATAATTCTTGGATAACCTGCTGGCACTGATGCGTTTTTATTGTTATAATTTTTGTATGACGTTGGTATCAGGGCAAACTTGTGTACACCTCAACTAATTCCACCGAGTATCTGCTACCTCCCATCAACATAGTTACTGGGTAATTCAGCCAACTAAGACTTGGACAGATTGGACGAAGTGATGGTGTTTTTATAAGATGTAAAGCATCATTGGATTCCTTTCACCTCTCCTCCACCCCATTCCCAGAGGGAAATGGAACATTTTCATTCCGGCTACATATTCCCCTTTAAAACCACGATCAAAGAAGCTACAGCTAGAAGCTTAATGGAGAAAGTAAAGACATACTTTAAGCCACTTGCACTTTGTCTGTCACTATACAACAGGTCATAGCCTAGTGAAAGATTTGAAAGTATTAGCGTGTCTTGATATTTTCCCATTAAAAAGAGCTGATCATTGTAGAGCCAGCAAGTGGAGAAGATTAATGTCATTTTCACAGAATTCAATTATTACAGGAAAAGTATGACCAGAATAATTAATATACACTGCAAAACTAACAGAAATCCAGAAATTATTCAGCATACATTTTAGCAATTGAAGGTTGGCAGAGTGGCACGTAATTAAAGAGGACAAAATCTAAAGGGGTTGAACAGCCATAAAGACTAGGATTCAGATAAATTATGATGAAAACTAAACAAGATGAACAAAAAACATAGCCATATCTCTGGCAGGGATAGAAACTAGAATAAGCACAAAACCACTGTTCCTACTATAGAAGAAAGAGTGAGGAAGTTAAAGATAAGCCTCGAGTTTCTTGATGAACAATACATACTGCCAGTTCAATCAACATACATAATGAGAAGAAACAGATAGAAGAAAAGGGCCCTGATTTGAGATAGAGGATGTTAATCAACTATGAGAATCGATTTTCTCATATTCAATTAACAAGTAAAATAAATAAACAGAATTTAGATGCCAGAATCTACAAATAACAGTGGATATATAAAGCAAGTGGTTTATAATAATTCGTTTTGTAAATCCAAAACTTACCAATCCAATCCATTCCATAAACTTTAAAGCCATTTGCATTTAGCTTCTTGGCAAAATCATTATATCGGCCACTGTTGCAAGTGAAGAATGCAGAGTCTTTAAGATAATGAACATTTGAACCGAACTAAAATAAATCATAAGAATCTTGCAGGGCAAATGTAAACCTGTGTTCATTGAGGCCGTGCAACAAGAAAACCAAGCCTCTGCACCAAGACAATTAACATCATCAGTTTTTTATTAAACAGAAAACTAGTATGGAGCAAAACATGCAATGTAGATAATTATAATGCTTTTGCATGGTCTTCTATTTACTTGGAAAAGGAAAACATGATCTTTGAAGAACTTATTACTAGAGAAGGCAATTGGAGTGGGTCATTGAAGGTAACTTTGCAACATTTTCTTAGAGGTCCATTGGATTCTTTAAGGATAAGGAGTATTCATATACCACCTTACTCATATTCAGACTGAAGCATGAGGATTTACAGTATGTTAAATATGTACGTCTTTACACAGGTAATCCCTCCATTCACGTTTATTTGTCCACTTTGGACTTTGAACTCCTCTTAAGAAAAATATATGAGTATTTAGGTTTTGAAAAATAAGTAATAAATGTTGAGGATAAAATATGAGGGAAAATGTGTTTTTTCTCTCGATATGCTAATAGTGACAACTAAAAGTGAACATTTGTTTTCAATATAGTGGACAAGTAAAAATGAATATAGGGAATACAACATAAAAAGACGGATGACTACACATGCACTCCATTTCTCAATGACACCCTTAATTACTCCTTCGGTCTCAATTTGAGATACTTTTTCCATTTTTAGTTCGCCTAAAAAGAATGACATATTTCTATATAGTAATAATTTAGCTTAAAACACTCGATTTTATCCTTGATGAAATAATTTATAATCACACCAATAACTACGACTTGTCTTAAATCACAAATTTCAAAAGTCTATGTTTCATTTTTAAACTTCATGTTCAACCAAACATCATGACATAAATTAAGTCATTGATACTAAGGGAGTTCCCTTTAATCAGACTAGGATATTATATCCATGCTTGTGTTAGTGAAAAAAAAACATAAATACTAGTCACAGGATGTCTCTTTCGATCATTTCTTAATATAAAATGTGAGCCAAATTAAACTTTGTGAGATATTTTGAAAACAGCTGCCACGTTTTGGCATCTCATGCAAAAAAAAAAAGTGGTAGCTCCCATTAAGCCCATGGCTACCACACAGAGAATAATCAGAAAATACCATCACTAGTGACTTGGGTGGTGGGATTCTCGGGAATCGGTCCACTCTAAGGACCACCATCTATCAAAATCTGCTAGTGGCTGCAATATTCCTCTTTCAACTACTTATGACACTCATTAACATCTCTTTCCTCCTAGATTTGAAAGAATGTGTGTGTTTATTAAGATAAGATTTGTTCGAAAAAATACACATAAATGAAATTCAAATGGAAAATAGTCACATTCAATTTACTACTTCCAAAATTTTTAAGGATCTGATAAAAACAAGAACTTTTTCAGCACAAAGACAAAAATGTTTGAGTAAATATTCTAAGGTAATTAATTAAAAGTAGACTGTTAAATTTTGAAGCATCAGAATATTGTAGTCATCGCCACAAACAGAATTATGAGTAGTAACATCAACAAAATGTCCCATTCCCACTATTAATTAGTACATGTAACTGAGCTGTCACACTCACAGCACGGTTAAAACAAGGAGAATAAAGTTGTGTGGATGGCTCTAAGCTCTGCTGGATGGTGGAAATTTAAAGATATCAAAATTCCTTTCTAATTAAATCTTAAATCACACATTTTTTACAAAATATCTGCATTTCCTAAGCAGTTGGAGAAATCGCCATGCAACTTAGTTGTCAAGAGCTATTCAGTCCACTAATTTGTAATCTTATTCAACAGTACTAATATGAACTGTGATAGTGGTTAAATTCGTACTGGTGTGTTTGGGAGGAGGAAAATGTTTTCTATTCGAAAAACAAGTGAATTTCTTACTTCTTCTTTTTTTTCGCGTTTGATAAGTAAATAAAAAATAATATCCCAAAGTATTTATATCAAATCTAGCAAAAGTTTTTTGGGGTGGGGAGTGGGTGTTCGAGATTGGAGGGGGTGGAATAGTCGAGAAACGGGTTTGGGAACGTTAGGTTGGAACATTAGTCGGATGGGGAGGAAACAGTGAATTTGGAAGATGCTTATGGAACTTGTTTTTCGCTACTCCAATAAGAGAAATCATTTTCCTCATTTTTAACGACCTTATTTTCTTAGATAAAATATTTGAATCAACTAAACATGAGAAAATTAAAAAATATTTTCTAGAAAAAAAAATTGTCTCAACCACACACACCTAAATCAGAAATTTTAAACTCAAACTCTATTGAATAGAGAATCGTTTTTATTAAGAAGCGATCGCAGGATGCAAAAATAGAAAAGAGTCTTATCCAACAGCAACGTGGAAAGCAAGAAGCTCACAACAAAGAAAATAACGAGGGCAGAAATGGAAACACAAAAAACAAGAGAAATGTATTCAAACTTCCTGGTACCTTCCAGAAACGTCAACCGACAATTAGGTTATCAAACAAAATAAAAACTTGGAGAATAATAAAAGATCATAACGTGTAATCAATCCCAAAAAGTATACTACAGGTTTTGCATATGACTATTTAATTTTGCGTAATCTTTCAGCAAAAATTTAATAATAAAATACATTCCAATTTTAGCAATATTTTAGAAGTTATAGCCAAAATAATTTACTCCTTTCTGGCCGACCCATTTCGTTTTCCGTCAAATAATTCAAGTTTGACCAACATAAAAGTAAGTGATAATTTAAAATATTTAAAAACACATGCAAAATTTACATCATACCTAAATTTGTTTAAATTTCGAAATTAAAAAATGTGTCACGTAAATTAGTAAAGACAAGATAAAAGGCAATTTCATTTAGGGATTTGGAGCTGATGAATTTACCTGACTTTGAAGGAAACAGGTGTCCATGATTGCGTGAACATAGTTTCTCCTCTGGACGTAACAAACAGCGAAAATTCCCTCAGCGTTTCTTTATCGTCTTCCTGAAGTACCCTTCTTATCGCCAGCGATCGTCTCGCCGCCACCTCCTGCTCCACCACGCTCTTCCGCGGCACCATTTTCGACGGCACTCGAACCACCGGACCTTTCCTCTCCACCGCCTTTTCTTCCTTCCCAATGCCGCCTTTCTCCTGCGACCCCGACGACGCCATCATCGTCGCCGGAGACGCCATCCTCCTCCGTCCACGAAATGGAAACAACAATAGCAATACAAAAGCATTGATCAAAAGGAACAAGCTCCTCAATACCTGTAATGAAAACAAGGCACTGATTCTTCCGCTTGCACCTGACGTCAATATAATCGTTGCTGCTTCATTCGATTTCACTAATTCGACCGCCATTGCTGCTGTAATTCCTCTTCTTCTTCTAGTCCCAAACGCTAACAATTTCAATTTCAACTCGGATAAATATTCAGGAAAATCCTCCGAATTTCTAAACCTCAAATTTAATTTTGGTTTTGCGTTAAAATATGGTACGAAATGTGATTCAAATCGTTTGGGTTCGCACAATTTTTGACTTGTCAAGCAAACCATATAAATGTAAAGTAAAATTCAGATGAACAAACAAAATTCAAAAATTAATTTAGATAAGGTTTTTGTTTGTGGAAAAAGCAAAGTTGAATACGGAAATTTTTGATAATGAAATGAGCAGAAGTGTTTGAGAGAAGAGAGAGAAGTTGGGCAGGCTGAAGGGGATGAAGATGATGTTTTTTTTTTCTTTCTTTTTTTTCTCCTTGGGTATGGGCAAAAGGTTTCAGCCACCACTTCCCCTTTAAGGTTCCGACAAGTGATGAATAAATAATGGCTGAGAAAACTACGCTACAAAATAGCGGTACAAGATACTACCACGTGTCGACGCAACACATGTTCTCATATGCGGCGATATCATCTTGTTTTTGGTTTCGCTTTCGTTTCCTTTCGTAAAACAGTACTCCCTCACTCGAAAGGAATGATCTAGTTTCCTATTTTGTCTTTTTTTAAATAAAAAAAAAAAAATTATAATATTTTAACTTTAACTTTTCATGTGAACTGTTTAAAAGGTCACAAGATTAAAGAACATTTTGATATATTTAACATAACTTTAATTTAGAATTATAAAATTAAAAAGTTTTTTTTTCTTAAACTCCGTTTCAAATCAAACTGATTATTCTTTTTAAAATGGATGGAGTAATACAATTAATAAAACTCACCAACCTTTACTGTTTAGATAAAAATCAATTCAAATTAAAAAATTATATATATTTATATAGGGTAATTTATTAGTTTAGAAGCTAATTATTTAGATACATCTTAGTTTGTAATATTATGAATCTTATTAGATTTTGGTGTATCAAAATACGTCGAGATACATAAAATGAAAATTATGTGTAATTTGTTTAGATACACTGTATTTAAAAATAATAATTGCATGTATCTGAAATACATATACAAATCTCGCTCATATCCATCACTTCTCTCTCATCTCGCTCGTGTTTTTGGAATACCATCACAGATACATGTATTTAATGTGATTCACAAGTATTTTGAATATAGATCATTTTTGCTCGCTTCTCTCCCTATTTCAGTGTATTTAGTAGCAAAAATATGTATCTAGATGTAATCTGACTTAAAATATGTTATGAAATTATTAATTAGTGAGATAAAATATAATTATCACAAACTATGAAGTGAATTAGCGAAAAAGGTAGAAATATTTATGGAATATAGTTTCTCCATTTATATATTTAGTACGTTCTTCATATTAATTTATTTGATTCGTTTGATTTGATACAAAACTTAAGCAAGAAGGATTTTATATCTTGCGGTTTAAAATTAAAAATATATTAAATATATCAAAATACTCTTTAATCTTATAATCTTAAATATGAAATGTGAAAAAAAATTGGAATTTTACAAAATTGCTAACAAGGATATAATAATTTTTTGAATTGAATTAAAAAAGAAAAGTAGTTATAATAAATTAAAATAAGAGAAATCATAATTTAATTTTAAAATAATATTTATTTTATTTTATTAAAATAAATCCGATAGGCTGGAGTAAACTTCTAAACAAGTCATAGCTAAGGGTGTCAAAAGAGTACGAAAAATTGATTGAACTGACCAAATCTAATCTAATCGAACTGATTTATGTCATTTTGTCAATAAACTTGTGGACTTTTATCTAAGTTATAACCGTCCCAAACATTGAAATGGTCTTTTTAATTTATGAAAAAAATCAAAAAACTACAATATAATATTAGATTTAACATATTGTTAATATATAAAATATATTTACATACATGTTGGGTTATTCTGTTCGGTTCGATTTTTTTTAATTTTTTTTTCATAAATTAAAAAGATCATTTCAATTGTTTGGAACGTTTATACACTTACATAAAATTTCACGATTTTATTTTAGAAAATAACATGAATCAACTCGATTTGATTAGATTCGATTTTTAATATTTCTTTGACATTAACAGTAAATTTGCTCGCAACACATGGCGTTTATTGACTGACGAGTGGTTTATATTGGTACGTAACTTAAAAGATAAAGGTGACTTGGAGAACCGGTCATTTGGTTCGACTCTTCCAGTACATTGAAACGTGACCAATTAACTCGATTTAGGAAACTTTCGTGGTCATCGTCATTTTTGACTAAACAGTACTTCATTGTGTTTTTTCTAAAAATCAATAATATATTCTTTGATTAATATTATAAAGTATATTTTTAGTATATCAATATACAAAAATTATAATTTATATAAAAAAAAATTGAGATTTATTAACTCAGTAGTTCTATTTGACACCTAATTGTCATTTTGATACCTGGCATACTTGCTTTTACTCTTGAATTTATTGGCTGGAATTTATATGCCTAACATATTTTGATCTAAGCAAAAAAATTCATCACGTCTTTATCACACAATAAACATCGAGTGAAAATACATTACAATTATGAGCATGAGATTATATAAATTTTAATATAAGCTAATAAAAATTATTAGATCAGGAATGAATTGTTATTTCTACCAATAACATAAAAGAATCTCAATATTTGGTAATATAAGGACAAATTTTAGTTCATGCTATATTGTCATTAGTTCCTAAAAGAATATATTTGAGCTATTAGATGTATGCCTGCCCAAAAAAATAACACGAAGGCTTTTCTATGCCAAATTTTAAGCCACAATGATGACAAAATTCCTAATTTTCTCTTACGTGATTTTGTTCTGCTTTTTATCTTTTTATGATGCATTTTGGTCAAAATATATTTCCTTCTTATCATATATTTCAGTACTCGCTTGTTTACTTTTACTATTATGTTTTCGGATTCCTTTTAAAATAGTTTCTTTTATCATATATTTTGGAACTCCTTAATTTTAAATAAATAGGGATTATAAAAAATTAAAATAATAATTTTATATATTATAAAATATTTTATTGTAGGAGAAAGGATACACACAATATTTCTAAAAATCTTCATATTTTTAAAGTAATATAAATGTACATTTTATTGCTAATGTTTTACTATAATTGTTTTATAAAATCAAATTATAATGTTTCGGAAAAAAATGCATTTGATTATATTGTGTTCAATTAGTTGTTTTCTTTTCTTATAAGGGGGGATGTGTCTATTCTTGCAAACAAAGTCATCAAATTACATTTTAAGGTAATCATGTAATAAGTTTATGTTATTTCAGCATAAGTAATTCTTTTCTTGCAAAGTTAATTTGTTGAAATTTTACTTTTAATAGTATTTTCCCTAACGTATCAATATTCAAATTTTACTTTGATTTGACTACAAAAACTCCACACAAAAAGTGACAAGTGGGTTTAAGGGACACCAAGGAAAAAAAAGAAGGGGCCCAACCGTCATATTATGGAACTCTCGAGTCCGAAGCCCAAAGGAGTGGTCAGAAATCAGAACATGGGTAGTTTTGGAAATTAACATGCAACAAATGATAGATCTAACATTTCGACGAGAATTTTAGTAACTTAGTTGATCGGTGAGTGATGAGAATTTTCGTAAGTTAGTTAATTGGTGAGTGTTTGATTCAGTAATGTTAAGAGTATGGACAAATTTCTCAATTCATTCATATTTTAATACTAATATGAGGTTTGAAGCAGATACCTCTTCGTCAACATGTTTGCTTCATGTCGAGAGTATTTTTAAAATTTCAACTCTTTTTGCCAATGTGCCTACTCATATCAAGTGTATTTGCGAAATTTCAATGTCTATGCTTGTAAAAAAACACATCAGTCAAATAAATAGGATTTAACATGAATAAAATATTGATTACACATTTTACATTTGTTAAATAAGAAACTAATGCCATTTTTTTAGACGGACTAAATAAGAAAACATGTCGTATAAATTGAAACTTAAAAAATACATAAAGCCACTTTTAATATGATTTATTAGACCCGTATTAACACGAGACTTAAAAAATCTTCAATAATTTACACAAAATGAGATTCTCAAACATTGTAGTAGATACGACATACTACTTTCACCTTTCAGGATCACTAAAGTCACCGAGAGTATGGACGAATTCCTCAATTCATCCATATATGACTATAGTAGCTACACTTAAAATTAAGCCGAGTACTCTACTCTAATCTACGTACGCTCTGCGCGTTTCTCAAAAAATCTAAATAACAATGTGATGCAGTTGCTTAGACCTACTCCATTTGTGTAGAACTTTGCCAAAAACATCATAGAATTCGATTTCTACATGTGTTGGTGTCAATTGGACAGACATGAAACCTTGTCCATCATAGAAGAATTTCATATCTTCTCTTTTCAAACCTTTTACGTCTCCTCTCCATGCCTTTGATCCTGCTCCACTAGTCAAAAATTGGATCGGGCTGCAATTAAACCAAAATTGGATTAGAATTACAAAAAATATCTGGCAAGCCCCGTGCGACGAGCTCTGTTCATAAGGTCAACCCCTAGGCCTTACTAGTGCAGATAAGAGGTTTCGGACTTGAGACCCCTGTGAAGTCCTAAGCCAAACTATTTGAGCCAGGCCGGAGGGTTTATTTTGATAATTCAGAGAAGTATTAAAAATCATCTAAACTCGGCATGAATTATTTGTTTCATTTCCGAACTATTGATAACCTTAAAAACACTCATTTATTTGACTAACTGAACTTAAAATACATCCCACCCAATCTTTCAACATGAGTGAAATACATTCTTAAATTCTCGTCAAGTTTAAGGATATTTTCAACACTTATCTCAGTTTTTTTTATTAAGAGTCTAATGCTCCTACAAGAGTTTGAGACCACCTGCCATGTCATGTGGCAAATCGAGGGTGCATTTAAACTTAAGTTTAGTTAGTCTAGTAAATAAGTATTTTTAAGATTATCAATAGTTCGAGAACAAAATCAATAATTTGACGGATTTCTAACTCTTTAACTTTTACCTTTCGGTATCACTTATGTGCTCAAGGCAATGATCGTGGCCGTTCATGTATAGATCTACATCGTATGCCTGGAATTTCATAATCCAACAAAAAAAAAACGTTACATGTTGGTGAAAATTTAAAATTTTGTAATGTAAAAAATTGTCAAATTCGAACAAGTTTATTACCCTAAGGATAGGAAGAAGACGTTCCACAAGTTCATTAGTGTCACCATGGTGTCCCACACTTCTAATGGCATGATGACCTACTACTATTTTCCATTTTGCTCTTGATTCACTTAACGCATTCTCTAGATCCTGCAATAATATGTATGTAACTTTAGTCTAAATCTATTGAATATGTATAAATTATTCATTTGAAATTCATATAATTCTGACTCTACTTTTGCTCAAAACTACGAATAAAGGTGAAAAAAAGGCATAAGCAAAAAATTATTTAAGTTTTTTGAGATGATGTGAACTTACTTTTAATACGTTTTCTGTATATGTCTTTTGAGGCATCACATTGCGCCAATCATACATATGTTCCGTTTCCACAAAGTACTCTTTCACAAATGGGGTTGTATCCACCATGAATATTTCAGCAAATTCTGCGAAACATAAAACGACATTTTAAAGTATTAATATCATGAGAATCTACGCGCCATGAATTTGAATTAGTCAGGCCCAGGACGGATGCAAAGTAACAATTATAATCGTACTAGTGCCATCCCAGATACCATATGATTATAAGTTAGACAAAAAAAAAAAAACTAGATTTCACATTAAGGTTTTTTTTAAAATAATTATGTATTTTTTCTTACCTGCATTGATTATAAAAGAACGCATACAAATCCATCTGCTGTCAATTTTCCTAAGGTAAGGACTAAGTTGAGCCATTACATCTCCCCTGTAATCATGGTTACCCAATACTGCAAATCAACATTAACAGAATTACAAACAATATAAAAATATATTTTTTATTAGTTTTCATTTGTAAATCTGGTTCCTGGAGTGGAGTCTAATTAATCTGGATTCGCATTGAATAGAGCACATTCGGGGTAAAACTCACCTGTATACCATTGGTTTTGCAAGCTCTTTGCTTTATAAACATTGGTGAAAGACTCCAGAAAATTTGGATCATCCTCCCCTGTTAGCCCATTAGTATAAAAATTGTCACCTGTTGAAACTACAAAATCTATGTCTAATTCCTCTCCAATTTTTCCCATCTGCATCCAAATTATACACATAATTAATTATCAAATACAAGAAAAAAAAGATACTAATTAACATTTAATTAAAAATTATGGGTACCTGAAGAGCAACAGCAGATTGATTATAATCACCTTTACGTCCCCAATCACCAACAACCAAAAATCTTAAATTGCCATTAACTTTAATGGGATGATCAAATTTCTCAAGCCCAGTTGCTCTAGAACAAACTATTAAAAAACTAGCCAAAATGACAAGTAATAGAACCATGACTATGTTTTGAAATTGACAAAAAAAGGAAATAAAATATCTTCTCTGAATAACAATACAGAAGATTAAGAATATTGAAACATTGAGGAATAGTAATATATATTAATGCATATAAGAGGAAAAGAGTATTTAATGCATGTAATAAGAGGCAAATAATTCATGTTGTGTTTCTAAAAAGATTATGCGAATATGCGAGTGGATATTTTATTGGATAAACAGAGAATATTCGATGGAACTGATTCAAAAGTAGTTGTCCTATTATTGTTATTGGGATAATGGAATTGTTGTTTTCGTGCGATTGTAAAATGATAACTGAACACCGCATTTTGTGTGTCGAATTTTATATAAAGCAACAGAAAAGCTATTAAGCATGATATTTCCTATGTCCACTTTTACTTGTTTGTGTTTGATTTGGCACACTTCATGGTGGATAGTATTCATTTTGAGTGAAACCCGCAAGAGTTTCTCCAAAGTTCTACAGTAAGAGTATCCAACATCTTATAATTGATTACCCACCCAACAATGATTAACTTGCAAAGAATAACGTAGAAGAAACAATAACCGTTATTGGCTATATTAGAGTCTAGAAAAAAAGAGTTTTTAAGTTGTACAAAAATTTACATGAGTTACTCTACAAGACTGAGAATTGTGTTCTCGAATATACAATCCTCAAGTAAATGAAGTGCCAGTGTTTACTTAAATGTGAAGACAGTGCCAATATGCATATGCATATATACACATATATAAAGGAAAGACTACACAGCTATAAGCAGAAAATTGATGGTGCAATACTGCAAGAATAGGACATGCAAGAGTAGACGAGGCAAGGGATACCAAATATTGAGAAATCAAACTTCTTGTTCCTCACTAATAGCACCAAGACCAACTACACTTTATTGGGGCTGCTAAGGAAAGAGAGGAAGGGCTTGGGACTTGGGATTCACCTCCCAATTAATAAACCACTAGCATGTAATCATGTTAACGTCTTATACGAAGGAAACACACTGTTGTTAAATATTGTCTAATATGAAAGATCATATGTACAAGTCACAAGCATGGTCTACTGTATTCCCCTTAAAACATGCTACTGCACTAAGTTTGTAAGCCTCTGGCATAAATCTGACTCCACAGTGGAGTCTCCAGAATATTTAATTGGCAACGAAATGGTATCTTGAATCAACATAGCTCTCAACATCCCAGAGGAAAGACCCAAAAGTTACAGCCTCCAAAACAAGCCGCCTCAGCCCACCAAAACTGATCTTAATAAGTTCATCTTTAGAAGAGTCAATAGTGCCTTGAGGGGTGATAACAATCTCAGGTCTACCGAATAGTGCTTCAGTGTGTTTCTCTATCATGCCTATGGCCTCGCGAGATCTGATGGTTGCATATCTCTGGAGGGTCTCCCCATCAAATGACATCACATAGTTTCTCAATCTTGAGGGCTTTATCCCCTGGCCAAAACCTCCAGGACTCGCACCACCTGCAGACCATGATGTCAATTCTGGATGGGTTTGTGTTGTTGACCTGAAAGAGGTATCACTCCTATCACCACTGATATCCTCCCCTGCCACTTGCTGGATGCTACTATCTTCATCGTCTACACCCTGAGGAAGGACTTTCATGCTCTTTTCCAGCTGAAACCTCTGGTCCACTCTCCTGAGAAAATATCCATACATAATTGATGCTGCATAAACTTGGCCTACTCTTAATTTACTTATTTGTGCCACTGCTGAATTATCACCCAGTCGACTTCCTAGAATGAGAGACAGGTGATTTTGAATCATCTCATTAGCTTCTGGTGAATGAAGATGCTCAAGCTTATCATCTTGGCTGGGCCATGTATCAATTCGACCAGAAGGTTCAGATGATGATGGACTTATTGCAGGAACTAAAGATACATTGGCATCCATAAATTTCTGCACCACCAAGGCATATAATATCTCTTCCAAGGTTTTTTTCCTTTCATTTGCCTTAACCTCAGCAATTCTCCTGATAGTTTCGAAAGCAACCATGCAACAAGTTAGACCTCACAGCAGTGATAAATACCACAACAGAAGAAAACTAAATTGTTTGGGGAAACCCTTGGGGGAGGTGGATGAATTTTAAAGAAGCCTAAACCAACCTGTACAAGACAATGTCAGTTCCAGCTGGAGATGGTTCTTCCTTCTGTTGCTCTGCATCACGGTCAGTTTTAAGCAGTTCAAGTTGCTGATCTACAGCAGCTGGGACAAGATGTGGGTGACTTGTCAAAATCTGAGAGAGAAATTGGCCAATTGGAGATTCCAGCTGAAGTGGAGCAATAGGGGCAGCTGAACCTCCAGACTCAGAAGGTGATACAGATGCCCTGATCGCAGTATATTTTCTGCTACCAAAAGACACTTTCCTGTTACTCAACTTCACATGAGAAATTGAGGGATAAAGCTGCCAAGAAAATGTCCAATACATCAGTAGGCGTCAAAGAGAAATTTCAGATCATAAAATTTCTAATTTATGTCAACTACATAAACTAATTTAAATAGATAGCTTTGCTCAAGGGAAGCTCTTTATTAACTGAATAAGACTCTTCAATGTCATATCCAAGTGGATACATGGATTACAAAGAACTAACATGGGATTACACAGGTCAATGCATGTTGAAGCAGTAGGCACCTCCCAAACTGGAAAAATCAGCAACAGGAGGATGCAGACAGATATATTTACACAGTTAACAACTGCACGCTCAAGGCATAAAATTTGTAAGGCTACCATATACTGCCAAAACATATGTTCAAACAGAAAAAGAAATTTCAGCAAGAACCCAGCACATACTCAACAAATTCAGCAAAGAAATCCAAGATCAACAATTTGACACAGGTCCAGAAGACAGTATCAGATATACATTTAGAATAAAGGAGAAACAAAGATACGAGTAGGCATACACCAATTTTTGTTTTTCAGTAAGTTCGCAGACACCATTTTCCTATATGATAGATGAGGAAATATTGACAGAACTAGAGGTAAAGAAGAAACTGCAACAAGACATCAGTTATACTAACACTAATCCAGAGAGGAGTGGCAGCTGGAAGCATGGCTACATCACTATGTCTTACAAACCTTAGGGTAATATTCAAAAAGAGGATGTCTATATAAAACATGGGTACATCTAATTGTCGACAATCTATAGTTTTAACGTGCTCTGGAGCCATTGCATACTACCACCATCCCACCAATATAACGAACGCATGGGTGTCTTAAAGGAAAAAGAAGAATTCACCAACAATAAGATAAAGAACTATACACTTTCATAAAATTAACGAGAACTTCATCAAGAAATGACTAAGAGCTTGGTAATATCTCCATTTTTTTTGGATTATGGCAGTTAGTCTATATATTCACAGGCATAATATGTAGTTTTATTTTATGATAAGGGAAACCCGCAACCGCTACCTTTTGTGCGCACAGGGTAAAACTCTCACTCCCATGCAATAGCTCGCAAACCTCGCAGGAGAGGTAATCCGCACTAGGCAAGCCCGATGCGACGAGCTCGACCCAGATGGCAATCCCCTTGCTTTCACTGGCAAGGGGTTTCGAACTTGAGACCTCCAACATGGAAGTCCCAAGCCCAAATCATTGGGCCACCCCGAAGGTTCATAATATGTAGTTCCCCTTCAAAAGTGTTGCAAACTTACATCTTGAACCCCTATCAACACTATTTCTTACAAGTAATCTAAAACATCATCTATTTGGACTAATATATCGTGTTTACACCCAAAGTAGCACAAAGCTAGACAATTCGTAGTAGCTTCAGCCTTCATTTCCAGGTTCATCTAACTTTTAAGTGGAGATACTGTTGGAAAACAAATTGCAAACAACAAAATAACACCAGAACTTAAAGAAACTAAAGCAGATGAGTACGAAAAACAGAACTTCAAAATACCTTGATTCCAGAAGGAGACATCCGAAGCTGTGACCCGACTCGAACAAAATCGGACCCATCAAGAGACGCCTTGGTGGGTTTGTAACAGATGCTGAAACCAGATCGGAAAGCAGTGGCCGTCTCCATTCTGATACAAACGATAAAGTCACAGCAACAATCAGCAAAACCAAAAACCCTAAATCATTTGTAACATCAGAGAAAATGAAAAATATTGACAGAAAATTAAAGAAAAAACTCTTACGGATGAAGATTATAGAGCTGAAAATTAGCAGATAAAAATATGAAGCTTCGTTCGGATTGGAGACCGACGATTATTCGTTTTGGGGGAAAGTTCAGAGTGTTCAACGCAAAAAAGGTTGATGTATATAATGGGACTTGCCTATTTGTCCCCACTCACCAACGTGACTTATTTATCTTCTGCACAGAAATGAACCTTAAGACATTTCGTCAAATTACACAAATGCACTGTGTGTCTGTTTGCCACCCACCTACCCTCCTTTTCTTTTAATTTCCTTTTTAATTATTGAATATCTCAAAAGATTCCCTTAATACGGTTTATATTTTCGATATGATTTGTTGATTGTTATATAATGAGAGGTAACCTAGCGCATACAAAATGTTCACCCGAAGGAAAGAGATTCTGACAAAGAGCGAATTATTTTAGAGTTTTTAAAAGTTAGAAAAGTTAGGAGTATGAATTGAGAAAATTGATTAGACGGAATATAATACAATCTTAATTTATTAAAAATATGATTCTAAATGAAAGAGTTGAAAATTAAAACAAAAAATTAGTAAATCGTGAGTGTAATCGTATTTACCTGAAAAATGCCAGCAGCTAGCCTTCTATTTTTATTATTAGTAGTATTGCTTTTTATTGTATTAATAATATACATGTTGTTTCATTATTTTATATTTTATTATTAATGTTATTTTTAAATTTTATTTTGAAAACTTTTTTACCATATATGATCTTATTATAGACGATCTTTTAACAAGGTCGTCTTAACCCCTAGGCCATTAAAACAATCGCTTGGGGGGGCCATTTTTAATTTTTTTTTTTTACTTATGAATGTTAAATTTTTAAAAATAATAATATTTGTACTACAAGTACTATGATTTCTACTTAAGAAATTGCATATGAAGTGAATATAGAACCTGAATTTCGTAAAAAATAATTTGATGAAAATATTGATAACGGAATCACAAAGTCCCTTGAAACTAGAGTTGATTACTTAAGATATATATATAGTAGATCAAGCTATTTTTTTCACTTCAAAATAGATTTGAACCAATTGAAGCATATGAAAATATTTTATGTTTTTATTTAGTGGTAAATTGAGATCACTAGACGATGAGAATTTAAAAAACATTGTCTTAACCTTGAACTTTAACATATAATAGTTATTCTGCTATTGATGGTTTAGATTTATTTTTTTAATTGAAAGTTCTAAGAGAAATAATACATGTAGAAGATAATGATCTAATGAAAATGCGCAATCAAATCAAAAGACTTGATTATTTTCCAAATACACATATTGCTTATAGAATTATGTTAACAGTTTCTCTAACCGTTGCCTCAGCCAAAAGAAGTTTTTTCGAAACTAAAATTGATTAAATTTTATTTAAGATCAACAATGTCTCAAGAAAGATTGAATGGATTAAGCTATATTATCAAATGAAAAGGAAATATTAAAACAAATCGATTATAAAACAATAACTAATGATTTTGCATCTAAAAAAACTAAAAAAAATAGATTTTAAATAAAAGTATATATGATAAAAAAATAAAATATTAGGGTCCCTCCCTTAAATTTCGTTTTAAGTCCCAATCTTGTTGAGTCGGCCCTGGATCTTTATGTCGTAGAAATAAGATAATTTTTGTATACCTCTCGGAGTCGGCACTCGTCCTTCTCAAACATCATTTGTGAAATAAAATTATGAAGTGCATATTTAAACAATTATTTTAAATTCATCCTCAATCATAATGGACCATCTTTGTCATTTTCTCACTAATGGTTAATACACTGCGACTTGGCCAAATTTAAATGAGAAGCTTTTTTCTTCCCTTTTTTAATATATAATTTGAATGTACGTCTGCAATGTTTGTTAAATTATTTTAAACTAAATATATTTTAAATTATTTTTTCTGGTTTTCAATTTTAGGACAGAAAGAAGCAAAAGGAGAATTTGGTAATTGAGTAAGGGGGTTGGTAGATCTTTTCTATTAGTGGATAGGCATTAGGGCTTTGTCTTCTGGCGATCTCTGAGCCGGCCTCGTCTGAAGGTGATGTTGATGGGTCACAATTGTGGTAGCCATGAAATGTGAAAATATGGCTGATGACGTGTTTCATTTCTAGTGGAACACCTCTTTTGTGGCTTCATTCATTTTCACCAAACATCAAAAAAATCTATTGGAATAGAGTTTTCGGTTTTATTTGGAATATTAATAACTAAGTGAATCTAATTAATGAAGAGAAATTAATTTAAGTGGTGGTGATTTGAGATGTTTGGAACATTGCTTTTGAGTCTTTTCTTTTTCCACTCGGTGTCCGGAGCCCACATTTGAGCTTCGACTAAATTCGAATTGCGCTTTGCAGGGTCATTCGGGGGTGGCGCTCTCAATATGATGTTCTCCATCCCTGTGGCTCGAGAACCCGAAACTTCTGGTTAAGGGTAAAGCACTCCACTAGTGCACCACAACTCATGTTGATTGCTTTTTGAGTCTTTACTAGTATACTAACATCCATGGTCGATTCAACAAGATTGAGAGTCTAAAACAAAACTTGAGAGAGGGCCCTAATATTTTATTTTATTTATCATATATATTTTTATTTAAAATCCACTTTTCTAGCTTTTTAGATGCGAAGTCATACGGCCGAGAGTGTTATGTAAAAAGGACCAAGGAGGATCCTATCCTAAAGGAGAAGGAGGAGGAGGAGGAGCTAGCTTTAGGGGCAGAATCGAAGCGAAGAAATTCGTTCATGCCACAACGATCTATATGGAAGGGCATTTAGTTATTATTTCATAATCGATTTATTTTAGTAATTTATTTCCAATTGATAATATTGCTAATCCATCCAATCTCTCTTGAGATATTGTTGATCTTGAATAAAAGTTAATCAACTTTAGTTTTAAAAAACTTCTTTCAGCTGAGCCAACGGTTACAGGGACTGTTAACATTATTCTACAAGCGATATGTGTATTTGAAAAAGAATTAAGTCTTTTTATTTGATTGATTATTTTTATTAGATCATTATCTTCTACTTGTATTATATCTCTTAATACTTTTCATTCAAAAAATAAATATAAACCATTAATATTAGAATAACTATTATGTGTTAAAGAAAGTTCAAGGTTAAGACAATGTTTTTCTTTAAATTCTCATTATCTAGTGATCTCAATTTATCACTAAATAAGAAACCAAAAATATTTTCATATTCTTCAATTGGTTCAAATCTATTTTGAAATATATATCAATTCTAATTTCAAGGGACTTTGTGATTTCATTATCAATATTTTCATGAAATTGTTTCTTATGAAATTCAGGTTCTATATTCATCTCATATGTAATTTCCTTAGTATAAATCATAGCATTCATAGTACATATAATTTTTTTTAAAAAAAAACATTTATAAGTAATTTTTTTAAAAAAAATAAAATGAGGACCCCCGAAATATGAGATCCCAAGCGATGACTTTAGTGACTTAGGGATTAAGACGGCCCTCCTAATATCATATATAGGATTAGGGCATTCTATAAATTAAATTTAACAGATGCCTTTTAAAAAATTTATTGTGTGGGTAATGGACAAATTAAGAATTTTATAGGAAGTGTACAAATAGGTAAATACATCACCAACCAAGCTATATTTAGTATTTACGAGAATTAGTCTAGACAGGGTAAGTATTTAATTGATCAAGAATTGACTTTCACTTCCGTCCACGACTAAAAAGGTGGATTTAATAACAAGACAATAAACAACAAAATTCGTTCGCTAATCCAATTTAGCGATAAATTAACAATAAATTTATATTAGCTACGAGCAAAATAACAACAAATTAGCAATAAAATTTATTGCTAATTTCAATTTTTTTTAAGTAATAGTATGAACTGTCTCCTAATATGCCATTGGAGGCCTATTTCCTTTAATCTCTTTGCCACATATATACACTGTTGTGATAATCGCCTTTGAGTCCTTTCCATTCCAAATATGATAGATATTCAGTACATATATCCAGATTCCAGCCCAATATTTTTATGAGTGATCCATTTCTATAGGTTCTATTTGAAATCCATTGCAATTTATCCTCCTAGCTTCTCATATGTCTAGATCCTCTCTTCCATATCAAGAATGAACTTTATATCCCAATAAAATAATCACTCTATTATTTTTTTTGAATAATTTGTATACACAATATATAATTAGTTATTATATTTGATATTTATAAAACTATATTACTTATATAGTACAATTATAAAATTATATTTTTGTTAAATTATGAACTAACAATATAAATTTAACATATCCCATACAATTAAGTGGTTGAAGGATTAAATAATTATGTTAAATAAAATTTGTGATATTCACAAGAAAAATGATTAAAATTTAAAAGTATATAATTTAATTAATTAGCTGGCGAAGAAATGTGCTTATTGTTTCACTCACCAAAAAGACCTCCACTCCTTCTACTAAAATCTCTGCTCGAGCACAGCTCTCCTCGTCTACAGGACGCCGGCGCAAATTCCAGAACGTGTAGCTATCGGCGAATTCGTTTCATCTGGAATACAAGAGTAGCACTGCCGGAATCAGTTATGAAGCTCCGGTATGCAATGGTGTGCTCGTCTAACCAGAATCGGAGCATGGAGTCACATTTTCTACTGAAAAGGGAGGGCTTTGATGTGGCCTCATATGGCACTGGGCAACATGTGAAGCTTCCTGGTCCTTCTATTAGGGAACCCAATGTTTACGACTTCGGTACTCCATATAAGCAGATGTTCGATGACCTCCGCCGCAAAGACGTCGAACTGTAAGCCAAAATTGCATTTATGCCTTTTCTAATTATCGTCTCCTTTTGCTAATTCCTTGAACTCTCTGTGATTAAAATTTCGTGTATCCCCCAATTCAGTTACCATTAAATAACCCTAATATGTGTAGTGTCTGTTATTTGCGCTGCACGAAGCGAAGTTAAGGTTTTTCCATCTGCTAGGATTTGGATGATCTTCTTGAGGCTTTTGGGTGCCTAATTTCCTGTTCTAGTTTCCTTACCTTAATAGACAATTAGCATAATAAAATCGGAGGAGTTAATATAAGGGTATTCATATTAGTATAAATTTTACTAGAACTTCTCGTTTCGTTAGACGCCAATGGAGGTTTCTTTTTAGGGAAAACGTGTCTATCATTATTTCAAATGAGACAGGGGGTCTGTAACGGGATTTCTATGTGTATTTGGAGTTGTTTTATTCTTGCGGATAAATTTTAGCACTTATTTAGTTTTTGACTTTTGAATACGGGTAAAGTTGCATATTTTGGAATATGAAATCCTCAAATGTTCCATGCTATAATAATGTGGCGTGTTCCTTTTCAGGACAAGAGTCGCAACTTCCACCGTGTTTCTATTCTTTGAAATGGCTGTTATACCTAGAATTGTTGGCAAATATTGCTTTATTTTCAGAATCCTCTTGTTTTAATTTAAATTAGGGTTGAGCCTCAGTTTCAATTTCCAGGTACAAACGAAATGGAATACTGCCTATGCTGAAAAGGAACTTGGGTGTAAAGCTTGCACCTCAACGTTGGCAGGATAATGCAGCTGATGGTCCCTTTGATGTCGTAATTACATTTGAAGAAAAAGTTTTTGATTTGGTGCTTGAAGGTTGGTAATACTCATTTTGCATTTATGTTTTGTTTGAAAATGATGGATCGAGAATTCTACTAAATGTGTCCACTTAAGTGAGCTCTTTCTATCAGCTTGCTCAATGAAGCTGAGATTTTTTTTCCGCATTAGCAAGGTCAAGAAGAAAGATTAATATTATGCCTTGGGTCAGACGTATTTTATTACATCTCTGACCTTCGTCATAGAAGAATGCGAACTTTTTTCTTTTTGATAATTAATGCTTGCATTGGGCCAATGCTACAAGTGATAAATACAAAATCTGCAATTCCCCCAATTCAAAGAGCGTGAACTTTACTTGACTTCTTACCTTTATATAGCATCCCATTTTGAAACTAGCTGGTAGATAGCAATGGAGCATCTGAGGAATAATTCTTAATGCTCAGAACAACCTTTGAATAGACACTTACAGTATGAGGCAAAGCTGTCAAATGATATCCCTGCAATTGCAAGGACTTGGATAGTTGTAAATTTGGGGTGAGGAAAATTTCAAATGGTTATCTTTTGCAGAGGTATTCCTGGCTTGCTTTTGGCAGGAAAAAAAAAGAGTAGCAGCCTAAGACACTAGTTTACTATCTATTTCTGAGTAAAACCTCGATATAGAATAATGATGGTGGTAGGAGAGTAAGGAAAGTAGTTGGAGATGCAAGAGAGTTCAGGGGCCAGGGTCTCCCTGGGAAATGCTGTGTAATTTAATCTCAAGGAGTTGCTATATGAAGTGATTTTGCCAATGGTAGATGCAGTACTCTTACTATGTTTGCTCATCTTGGAAAAGTTTGTGCTTCGTCCCAAATAATTTATAGTGCTTGACCAGGAAAGATGTAAGATAGGATGTGTTACAAATTCTTACTTCACTATGCGTAGTTGGAATACTTCATTTCTAGAGTTTCTTAATGTTGGATAGTCTGTGATTAGATGAGAAATTACAGTGTTATTATCTTGACATCCTTCTTCCTTTTTTTTCTCTTTTGTGTGTTTCTTTTTTCTTCTTCTCCTGGTCATTATGTGGCGTAGCTAGTAAAACTTATCCTAGGAGATGCTATATTTTCTCTTTAAAATATTGATGGATGTTTATAACAAGAGAAAAAAGGGTTCCATGTGATATTCATGGACCTAGAGAAAGCATATGATGAAGTGTCAAGAAAGATCTTTTGATAGGTGCATGAGAAGAAATCATTACTTCTATAAATGCCTTAAAATAATATATGCAAGAGAATAGTTACAAGTGTGAGAAGAATAGAGAGAGATACAGAGGAGCTTCTAATAATGGTGGGTTACGCTAGAGACCTACCTTGAATTCAGTACTTGCTGACCATAACTATAGATGTGCTAACCAATAGGCAATAAAATATCAAATGAGGTTCTATCATCCATGGTTCATGGTGTTTGCAGATGATATTGTGTTAACTGACAAAACTAATGAGCGTGTCAATAGTAAGTTTGAAGAGTGGAGAAGTCTTCTAGAGAAAGGTTTAGGATAATTAGAAATAAGATTGAATATACTAACAACAAGTTTATCTCTCATCAGGTCTTTATCCAAAAAAAAGAGTTAAGATTTTATAAAGAGAGTGAAGGTAAAATGAGATTAGATGGGATTGTGGTGTCTAAATGCCGGGTGTTTCAAATAGCTAGGTTAAGTCTTCCAAGAGAATGAGTAACAGATGAAAATTAACACAGAGAATGGCTGGAACACAGAAGTTCTGTGGTAGAGCAATGCAATAAGTAGTTCACTAGCAAAGAGAAAGAGCTGTTGCGAGACCAATATTATTAAAAGAACGGGCGTGAGGCTATGCTCTCATTTGTCTCACAATAGTATTCCAATGAAATATGTCAAATAAAAAGCAATAGAGTGATATAAAAGACTCATATTGCCAACTCCCGGCTAGTTTTGGATTGAGAATAGTTGATTGACTGATGATGAAATGAGCCTATGTTCTGTTGTACTGTTCCAGGATCTATGGTACCGTTTCTGCTTAAATTTTATTAAATGAATCTAATGTTCCACACTACCTAAGTGCTTGAGCAGATTTTCATTCTATACTTCTAAATGAATTTTTTATTCTCTATGTCCTAAAATTGAATATAGGCCTAACCCATCGGTGGCCCCCTAAAGTTGGCACGATGTTTCACTTAGACACCTTAACTGAGAGATGTTCATTAGAGACACCTCATGTAGAATCTCACTGTATCATTTAACACTTTTTGCTTACATGGCATAATGAGTGTGATACACTCATTGATAGGCGCGTGAAAGGGTAATTTAGTTAATTTTTAATTATTTTTTTCATCTTCTTTTCCATTTTCAGCCACCATTTTGACAAGTTAAATTTCATCAATTTGTGAATGAAGTTTTTTCAACAAAAATGACGGAAAATATTTTTAAAATTTAAGAATAAACCCATTCATAAGATTCTTTCATGGAAGAATTTAATATTCCCGGCAAAGTGAATTTAAGAAGATTGATAAAAGCTTATTTCGATAATTTGCGGGGTGCGAATTCAATGAAGCACATCATGCATACGCGGGGGTGGGGGGGTGGGGGGGGGATTTCTGCAAAAAAGGATAGAGATTTGGAGAAAGCAAAGCGGGGGGAGCCAGGGGTATTTTGCAGGCCCCAAAAAAGAAATTCAAACCAGCAGGGGGATTTTTTGTTTGGGGGTTTTGGGGAAGGCAATCGGGGGTTGGGAGGAAGTTTATTTCGAGAAGGCGATCGGGGTTGTGGGCGGCTTGGAGAAGACGATCGGAGGTGGGGGATGGTGGTGTTTGGAGAAGACGATCGGGGGGCTTTAGAGAAGACGGTCAGGGGTGGGCTTCTTTTAGTTTGCTTAAATTTTATTTTATTTGGGGAAAAATATTATGTGTCATTAATTCATTGGTCAGTTTCTATTTTTACTTAATATTAATTATTTAAAAAATATTTTTGACACAAATGACAAATGTCATTGTTTAATTTGTCACTTTACACGTCATTCGCGAGTGTAATCCATACATTATATTTTTTTTTGCTGATATTAAAAAAGGTGTCAAAATGACACGGCGGGATACCCGCTTACCTGAGGTGTCTAAAATAAACATCGTCCAGTTAAGGTGTCTAAGTGAAACATTATGCCAACTTTAAGAGGCTACCGATGGGTTAGGCCTTGAATATAAGATCTCATTTCTCCTCGTTTGCGATATTTCTCTATCATTTGGAGCTAGTTGGCAAATTTGGTTGTTCTCGTGACACATCTTGCTGAATCATGGTATAGCATAATGTCTGTCTGTCTTAAAAAAACAAGATCTTCATGGAGATTCTTGTACCAAATCCATCCAATATATTCCTTGAGAGCTTCCTAGAATTGTTCTCATTCTGTTTTGTGGTACACCCATCTTGTAATTCTATGATAGTGAAAAGCTGTCTACATTGGCAAGAGCTCCTATAATCATGGATTCCACGAGTTATCTCACTTGAAGTTAAAAGTTTGAACATCATACATTCTACTGCCGAATAATTTGAAAATTGGTCTGCTTACATTTTTTGATGAGTGTTTCTTTTTCATGCATTTGTGGATAGCAAGCATAATTGTTTTAACCATGGTTTGATAATGCAGATCTTCATAACCGAAACCAAGTTCTCTTGAAGCCGGTTCTTGTTATCAATTTAGAAGTAAAAGATAACCATGAGGAGGCAGCAATTGGAGGTCGTCTTGCTTTGATTTTGTGTCAAGAAGTATGTGGTTTGTGGATCTTCAAATTATCACAAAATTAATTTTGATTTGTCCCTCACTAATAGTATAAGTTTTCACTGCAGCTTGATGCGACTGAAAATTGGGAGGATACAATTGACGATATCATTAATAATTTTGAGAAACAGCACAGACGGAAGCTCCTGTACAGTATCTCCTTCTACTGAAAGGATAACTTAAGAGTATTAATGGAACCATCAGTTTGTTCGGTATTCAATTTGTCTGCTGGTATGCTGGGAACGCATCACTTTTTTTTTAAGTATAACCTTCCCAGTTAATAGTTATGGACTTATGGTAAGTGACGAGAAGATTGCTTCAAAATCCTTTGCCGGCTCGGATTATTTTTGCAGTGTTCCTGCTTCTTCGTTCTCATAAAGCATAGCAAAGTAATGTAACTTAATATCGTTTTACTCGTAATTCTGTTTTAACTTTAAGACAGTAACATCTTGGATTGTAGAGGAAATTAACAAGACCACCACTTAAACTCATGCGCTGTCCCAACTGGTGTTAATTTCAATCACTTGTTATAATTTGTGCCCAAACTGACTTTGTTACGAGTTATAGGTCCGTTTGATTTGTGTAGTAGGGCCGATATGATCGGAGTCGCAACATTTGCAAGGTTCCAGTGTCGAATACATAGGAGTGGTGTCGTCTTCTGCCATTTTTTTTTAATTATTACCAGAACTGATATCCTGTTGCATGATTAAACAATTGTTAGATCCACCTATAATATTCAAGAACTTGTCCTCATTTATAATACAGACAGGGGTGGAGATATGGCGTCTCCAAGCTGTCCAACTGAACACCTACTATATATATATATATAAAGTCTTACTTTATTTTGGTATGTAGTTCAACTCTTAGACGAGAATTTTAATATGAATGTCCAATATCTTGGTGCTAAATGGTTTCGTGTTGGACGTCCCAAGTTCAATTCATTCCTTTTATGTTAGTTTTTAATTATAGCCCAGGAAATTATTGTGGCCTGCTAGAAGTTAATAATTAAATAAAAAAATGCGTAACTTCAAGGTAGATGTCGAGTAGCTTGGTGGTAAATGATTTCAAATTGGGGTTGGATGTCCCAATTTTTATTCATTCCTTTTATGTTAGTTTTGAATTATAAACTTGTTAATTTTATTTAAAATATTCTTATATTTAATTAAATATTGCTTAGTTTGATTATTATTTTTTGGTACTTAATATTATCAATTTTTTAAAATGAATTTTTTGGCTACGCCATTGAATGCAAACAAGGGCCTTACAAGTAAACGAGGAAATCCCCTCTATTCTCTAGAAAGAGTTGAAAATATCAAATTGGGTTTGTAAATGAGAGAGGAAAGGAAAGTTTGTGGACGAATAAGCAACCGAGTCTACGACATATCATTTTCATAATCAAAGACAGTATATACTGTTAATAATTCATACCCAAGGACACCAACTATACATAATTTGAGAGGTAATATTTTTATTTAAAGTGAAACTTTTCATGAAAACAAATTTAGATTAGTCGGTGTTCAGTTGGCAAACTATAAAAAGACGCTGTTAATTAGAAGTTTTTACTAGTGACGCGCAGAGAGGATGTAGGCGGCTTTTAGTAACTTTAATATTTATTGCTTTTAATTTTCGAAACAAACGCCCACCTGGCCACCGTCCTTTGTTTCTTCCTTTCCCAGTTCATCCCTTTTTCTCCATCTTAATTGTTCATTTTCAGTTATGTGCACCCTAAATCAAACCTAACCAATTTTGCCAAACCAAATATGTCGCCATTTCCATTTCATACTCTTCAAATTCCTTCTTCTACCTACTGAATTCCCACATGACTGAGCCATTCACTGACTCCGATTCCGACGCCTGGCAAGATCTTCTCCGGAGAATGTTGCCGGCAGGAGCTCCGTTGCCGGACGATGAACAACTTGACTACTCCATCGCCGTTGAGTATAAAGGTCCTCCGTTGGATTTTCCTGTTCCTGTAGTTGATCCACTCTCTTCCCAAACTACCCTCCAAAAACCTCCCAAATACCGTAAGGTACCGTCTGTTCATTCTAAGTTTGCTCTGCACATGACGAAAAACAGTAGTGGAAGCGGAAGTGGAAGTTCGAGTTCGGCTTCAAGGCTACGCAACAATTCCAGCTCGGAATTCGAAAGTAAAATCCCGACGGATCAGTCTCTTTCGGACTTGAACAATAGTGGTAATGTTCTGACTTCTGATATTGATGAAAATGTTGAGAATGAATATGAACATGATGATGATCAATATAATAGCGTTGCTAGAAATGAGTATAATTCACCGCAGTCTGATTATGTTGATGGTAAATCATTGCCGGTAGGGGAGAAAGATGGGAAAAATGATAGTCTAGGGGATAAGGTTAGGGTTCGGGTCTGTAGTAGGTGTGGGAAGAAGAGTAGGTTAAGGGAGAGAGAGTTTTGCATTGTGTGTGGGGCTAGGTACTGTAGAAACTGTTTGCTTAAGGCTATGGGCTCAATGCCAGAGGGTAGGAAATGCGTGGGATGCATAGGAGAGACTATAGATGAGGCTAACAGAGAGAAATTGGGTAAGTGTTCGCGTTTGCTGGCGAAAGTCTGCAGTCCATTGGAAGTCAAGCAGATAATGAAGGCTGAGAGTGAGTGCTTGGCGAACCAAATTCAACCTGAGCAGGTGTGGGTCAATGGAAGGCCATTGCGGGAGGAAGAATTGGTAGAGTTGCTCGGATGTGCAATGTCACCACAGAATTTGAGACCTGGAAAGTATTGGTATGACAAGGATTCAGGGCTTTGGGGAAAGGTGAGTACTGAGCAGTTTTTATTGTCCTTTTGTGAATTTGTGGATTCTGTTGGTATTTCATTTTACATGTTTTCTTATTATAGGAGGGAGAGAAGCCAGATAGGATAATAAGTTCAAAACTGAATGTGGGTGGTAAGCTTCAGATTGATGCTAGTAAAGGAAACACAAAAGTATTCATCAATGGCCGGGAGATTACAAAGGTTGAGTTCAGGGTTCTGAAGGTAAAGTAAATTGGAATATTGGATTATTCAGAATTTTCTGATGCATGTGCGCATGTAATTATATTCAGTCCTATTTAAGTGTATGTTAAGAAATACTCTCTGAATCCATTGCCCATTGGATCATTCTATCATGGCTTTCATGTTTTTAGCTTTAGTCGATTTTCCTTGTTGATTAGAGATTCTGAAATTAATCTGGATGACAGCATTTTCGTATATAAAAAAAAAGAGATTTTGAAATTGAGTGTTCAACGGATAATATTGTTGTTCCCATAGTTTGTAGAAGTTTCTAAATTTATTTAAGTTATCACTTACTTTTTTAGGCGTGAAGCTTGACATATGATTATTAGAATCAAATTTTGCTGGTCACCGCTTTGATCATTCTGACGCATGTAAGATTCTATTGGTGTATTGCGCAGAAGAATTATGTGCTTTCTTGAAGAGTGTTGTTGTTGAAGGAAGGTTTAAGACTGTGTCATGTAATGGACTGACATGAAACATGAAAGCTGCAAGCCTGTAACTTTAAGTGATGCAGTTGAAGTAGCATCTTTTTAGTTGTCGCAGAAAGGGAGAGAGGCTGGAAGAGTTTGAACCCATTTTAGCCTTGTCCTCCCACTTAAGTAATGATATACTAATTAATTTTGCTCAAACAAATATTTTCCTATATAGCGCCCCTGAATTAGAGGTTTCGAGATGTTCAATACTGGATTCCTGGGTTCACATTGCATTCTGGAAATCAATTGAGATAAAATTATAGAGATGATGATGTCTTATAAGAATGGAAAACATTTCTACCTGTGCTGAAATCTTTACTCTTTTTTCAGTTAGCCAAGGTTCAGTGTCAACGAGGTACTCACTTTTGGGTATATGAGGATGGATCCTACGAGGAAGAAGGTCAAAATAACATTAGAGGAAACATATGGGGAAAGGTTCTCTCGTTATCCTTCTAAGTAAAATTCTTCAATTGAGTGCAATTATGATCTTTTAAAATATTTTATGCTTACATTTTAATTAGTTACGGCTATACTTTTTGTTAGGCAGGCATCTACTCGTTTCATTTGTTCATTGTTTTCATTGCCTGTTCCACCTGCAAATATTCATGGGCCAAAAGAAGATGCAACTGCCTTTTCAGGTGGGTCTATACCTGAGTATTTGGAGCATGGTAGAGTACAGAAACTTTTGTTGTTTGGGTTGGAAGGATCCGGGACAAGCACCATTTTTAAGCAGGTCTGCATACATAATTATATATCTTCGATTATTAACATAAGTTTGTAGGAAATTCCTTCATAATAAGAAGCTTGCAGTTTTCTATGATGCTCTTTAACAGAAGAAAATTAGTACTACTACTTCTTGATCATATTACAAGTTACAAGTTGGTAATTGCATTATCTTCATTCATGTCATTAAGTTTTTGAGACTAAAAATTTGTTGAATACACACACTAACTGACTCTTTTCCTTTCAATCCGAAATTCAAACTAAAAGCGCCTTACTTCTTACTTGGTAAATTGCACTCTAATTGACTTTTTTTGAGTTATCTTTTCAACGGTTCATATCTTGGTGGATCATCTGGAGTACTAACTAGGGAACATTTTCACTCTAGTGGAACACAGACCAATTTTAATGGTTTATATTAAGTTGCTTCTATCATTTTCCTGCATAACTGACATGTTCGAACCTGGAAACTGCCTATTTGTTACTGTTACAAAACCTTATATTTTTTTCCATGGTGATTTCTTAATCTATTGTATCCTCTACTTCTTTCAATACAACAGGTGAAGTTTATGTCTAAAAGCAAATTCACAGTTGATGAGGTACAAAATATCAAGCTTACCATTCAAAGAAACATCTATAGATACCTTAGTGTCTTGCTCGAGGGGCGAGAGCACTTTGAGGAGGAGGCATTGATGGATAAGGGAACTTCTGATTTGGAGAGAGAAAATCTTTCACCAGGTATTCTAAACACTCCTTGATTGTTGAACCTCACCCAACTTGAGTTGAACCCATGCTGGATTCTTGTAATCCTAGTTTATTTTTTAAATTGACAAAAATAAAGGTCTGCAAAGCGTAGCTACTTTTGATAAATAAGGAAGCAAATTGGTAAATGCATTGTGTTAGAAATGACAAGTAGAAGAAGGGCACATGCAGATATATTTTTTTCCTACTACTACAGGTGCATGCTTTTTACAAGAAAAAATATGTTTGCTTTTCTTCTGATTTGACTGTGTACTGTGTAGTATACACGTGGGGAAGACTGGGTTTGAGGTCTGGTTCTGTATATTTTCATCCTTGTTATGTTCTTAAAGGATGGAATATGACCCTTATTTAATGTCAAAGTTGGCTTGTCATGGGTTGACCAATGGATCCTAGGTGGTTGTGTTTCACAATCTTCAAAGGGCTAGTTAAGTAGCATATTCCTTAAGCAAAGCATTAAATGAATTGTCCTACTCTATTTCCAACTTAGGTTGTCTAATGTTTTGGGGAAACATTACTATAAAGTATACACAGTTTCACTGACCCCTTATATACATATATATAGAATACTCACATGTGTGTATTTACATATCTGTCTGTGTTGAGTGAGCTGTTTGTAAGCTCAACGACATCCTCTCCTTGATGGCTATATATATCACGTGGGAAATATCTTAATATTTTACTGTTGGGTGGATACTGTAAAGTTAATTCTGGTGAAACAGGAACTGATGGGAGCAGGCGCTGCATCTACTCAATCAATCAAAGAGTAAAACATTTTTCTGATTGGTTACTGGAAATCATAGCTATGGGAGATTTGGATGCTTTCTTTCCTGCTGCTACACGTGAATATGCACCAGTTGTAGATGAGATCTGGAGAGACCCTGCCATCCAGGAAACATACAAGAGAAGGGGTGAACTGCATTTTCTTCCTGATACTGCTAACTATTTCCTGGATCAGGTATACCTTGTTTATACTATGATTTAACTTTGTGTTTCTGTAAAATGGAATCTGCAACTACTGAATAACATTTGGTTTGGGGGTGGCAATTTAGGACACGATACTTGACGTGGACATGGAGTAAGGTCTTAAGTATATGTTAAATGCATTTAGATGAAAATGAGTAAACATTTTAAAAATATTTGTAAGTATGTAAAGAAATACACATTCGAATATATGATGTAAATGAATCGTTTGGTAGTTTGTGCTAAATCAAGTTACAAAGCATAAATCAAGAAATCAATATATGATGCACAATGCCTGGGTTGATGTTTTTATTACTTGATTTTATTTTGACAAATGGAAGCTGATATTGCATGGTTTTCGACTATTAATAGCATCAGGAATTTACCTAATTTTTTAAAATTTATTATTTACTTACCAAACAAAATTGACATTTATTATAGCTTTCACTATTATTTATAATGTCAAAAAAAGTTAGGGTGACCTTCACAAGAAAATCCAGATGTCACAATTTAATAATAAGGTTAATATTTCCTGACTTGATAGATCAATGCGTTCCCAGCAAAAACACTTCAGTAAACAGGTCGTGTCAAGTTTATGGTTTTTACTGCCCATTGTGTAAGTCAAAAGATGTTGCTAATTTTGTTTAAGCATAAACACTGAATTACAGTGATAATGGGCTAAATAACTTCGAGTCATCATCAAAGAAAGTATTACATATCTATAAAGGCTACTTAGGTTTGAAATAATTGTTAAAGTTCATTTCTTTAGGGATTATCTTCCAATCTAATGTGCTTACAATATTCTCATTGTCAGTGCTATTGATATCTCAAGGGTTATGTAAATTTCTTCTTGGTTCTGTAATTGCTTGCTAGATGTTGCTAAACTTTTATATTCATCTTTGATAATGCTTTTCTTGAATTTTAGCTTTGTCTCTGCTAGTCAATATGTCATCTTACTTCTGCCAGGCCCTCGAGATATCTAGTAATGAGTATGAACCTTCAGAAAGAGACATTTTATATGCTGAAGGGGTGACTCCTAGCAATGGGCTTGCTTCTCTTGAATTCTCATTTGATGATCACAGCCCCATGTCTGAGATCTACGGCGAGGACTTAGAAAGCCAACCTTCTTGGACCAAGTAACTCTTTATGCATGGCTGATATTGGTGTGATAAAATTCGACTTGTACTCATTGCTCCTCAGTAACCATTTGCTTCTTCTGTTCGTCTTCCTTTAGGTATCAATTGATCCGTATCAGCTCCAAGGGAGTCCATGATAGTGGCAAATGGCTTGAAATGTTTGAAGATGTCAAAGTTGTAGTCTTTTGTGTGGCCTTGAGCGACTATGACCTGGAGTGGACCCGAGGTGATGGTACCTCAGAAAATAAAATGTTGGCAAGCAGAGATGTATTTGAGAGTTTAGTTAGACATAGTAGTTTCGAGGATGCTTCCTTCGTGCTGCTCCTAAATAAATATGATAGCTTTGAGGATAAAATCAACCAAGTTCCTTTGACAGTCTGTGATTGGTTTCATGACTTTAGACCTTTCAGACATCGACAAAATAATCAAGCCCTGGCAAATCAAGCATATTATTATGTTGCTGTTATGTTCAAACAGCTCTATGCTTTAATCACAGGCAAAAAACTTTTTGTCTGGCCAACCAGGGCACTTGAACGTACATCTGTCGATGAAACATTTAGGTATATACGGGAAGTTCTATTGTGGGAGGAAGAGAAGAAAAGGATGTATTGCATGGCCGATGATGATTCTTACTCCAGTACAGAAACCGACTAGAAGTGCAGCAAAAATGATCTTGGTCACCATGTTGCAGGGGAAGAATGAGATATCAGTTTGCCACTTGGTTTTGTCATAATAATCTGCAGCCTTGTGCTTTTCTAGTGGCTCCACAACATCATTCAGAACTTCGACTTACTGGAAGGAGGGAGTATAGCATTTCTTTTAACAATTGAGACAATCAGTGATTTCATTTGAATAGATGTAGCAGATTTGATGAATTGAAATGGATGATGTGTTGATCCTTAGTTCCTCATAGCTTGTAAAAATGTAGAACAGGTTTTGGACTCTCTTTTCTTGTAAATGTCTCAGCTTTTTGAGCTATAAAATGAAGAGTGATATTCCCTTTGTGTTGGTTTGTATAGAACAACGTCTACCCGTTTTACAGTGTATCAATTACTTAAGACTTATTTACAAGAATAGCAGTGATTTGTGAATATTACAATTATTTACCTACACTGAAAAGAATGACAGTGATTTGTGAATATTACAATTATAAAAGATTTTATAATGATATAGCAGTGCCCAGTGTGGGATCACATTAGATAATTATAATCCCGAGATTAATGCTGTAGCCAAAATGTCAGTATATGTTGCAATCTATACCAAACTCCAGTGTTGATAAAAAGAAAGGAGAGCCTACTTTTTCTCTCTTCCATAACCAAAAAATGCTGAATACATCAAAAAGAACTATCGCTCTATGTTGATTTTTGCCATTTTCCCCCCAGATGTACACTATTGAAAAAGGAAACAAAAAATTTATACTAATTATTTATAAAATATAAATATTTATTTCACTGTAATTATGCTAGTATAAAGTTTTTTTTTTTTTTACGACAAGGGAAACCCGCAGCCGCTACCTTTGGGTTATCTTATACCTAGTAGTTCTTTCTAGATATAAATAAGTGTTAAGTCGATAAGTTTTCTTGGTAACCTTGTAAAGTTGTTCTAGTCCCAACGTGGCATTACAGAATGTAATTATACAAGAAACTTGAGAAGATGAAAGTAGATAGTATAGAATGTATATAGGTGACTGTGGTAACGACCACTAACATACATGTTTTTCAAATAAAAAAGAACCACCTCGTGTAAGAGGAGCACACAAAAACCTAACAAAAGCATGTCATAAGATGGCAGCAGCAAAGCGAAACACAAGATTCATATCACATTACAAAGTACTAAGGGAACCGTTTGAGCTATGCTACAACTAGATCTCAAATACTAGTGGAAGAGCTGCAGCCTAAAAAACCTACTCGTCTTTGAGTCTCTTTTCCACCTCCTCAACGCTCTGAATCTCCTTGTAATACTTGCAGACACGATAGATACACCTATACACACACATAAAAACACTTCGTAATGAACTGAAAAATAGATTGCTTTGCATCAAAATATAAGGTCCCAAGGGATTAAGCATATGTACCAGTAGAGAAGGCATGCTGCTACACACAGAATAGCATTTCTTTGAGCCTTGTAGATCTGCATATAATTAAGGGAGACTGATGAGGTTATACAGCCAGAACGTAATGGTAGATGCATTTTGTTGTCACTGAGCTGCTGTATCGTTTTGCATAAATAGGAAAGAGGCGAGGGGGGATAAGTGCAACTCATGCTTCATATGTGATGTCAGTACGTTCAAGTTATTGGTGAAGGGGATACTTGGAATAATGTCTCTCAGAACCAATGTATGAGAGCAATAGGAAAAACCTAAAATGTCATTCCATAGGTTGTGGTTTCTCATATTTCTACAACAACATAGCTAGTGTAATCCCACAAGTGGGTCTGGGGAGGATGATGTGCACGTAGACCTTACCCCTACTTGTGAAAGTAGAGAGGTTGTTTCCGAAAGAGTAAAGACCCTCGGTTCAAGTAAAGCATATCAAAGCGGGTTTGGAAAGGAAATACAGTAGTGAATGGTTTCTCATATATCTGAACTTGATATTTTTAAGGAACAGGAATCAGGTAGATTATATTGCTAAGACTGAACTCAATCTTTGGATTCAGATCCACTGAAGTAGATCTAATGCATTTGATCCATGGCTGCAGGTAGATGAAATAAGAAGTGATGTTACAGTAATAAGTTTGCAAGCCTTTCATGCTAATAGCAGTCATCAAATGATCTGTTTCCCACCATGATGCCCAACCCAACTCCGTATATTAACACAAAACTTCTTTTTGCTCAATCGGTATATATTTTTTTCCAACTCAATGTGTATATAAACATTTAAATAAAAAAAGAGAGAGAAGCCACCCCTGAAACAACCATATAAATTCATCCTTGGACTAACCATTTAGTTAATGTTTGTGTATGCTTCTTCTCAACAATATGAAAATAGATGAGTGGCAAAAAAGGTGAAAGGTAAGCAGCACATTTATAAAAAGGCACAAAGTATTTCCTTATGGTGCAAACTCCCCCATTAAGAAGTAGAAAGGGAAAAAAGAAAAGGATAAAAGAAAAATGAAAAAAAATCCGTCCAAACAAAGTGTATTGACCTTTGAGTTAAGGTTTCATTCTGCCTAGATGCATTTACACAGATACCAAATCAATGAAACAATTTCACCACTTCCCTTACTTGGAAAAGAACAACAACAAATTATGGTTTCTCCCCACGTTTCCTTCAATTTGCCAGCAGATTACTGAAATTTCTACTTTTCAAAGCAATGAAAATTACTTTCCCCAATTGGCTCATATTTTCATCATCACTTGATCTTGCACGTGTTGCTCCTGTTTTTGTGTCACCGACTCACCGAAGTTTGGCACTAGTACAACCCCTAATAAGTTCATGTGAAAACCATGAAGAAGACACCCCTTAGTTACTTTCCCTTTAATGCCACATAGATTAATGGGAGCTACCAAAAAACCAATTTTACTTGTTGTCTTAGTTTATCATATTGCCGCTCTTTTTACCAATTCAGACTATTCAGTGAGAATTGTCAACATGACGTATATTGGTATAGTAGAGTGGGGCATGCGTTGTAGTCGGTTGAAGTAGTTTGGATGTTTCAACTTCTACCAACCATGCAACGCTAAGAAGTAGTAGTCGATTCCAATTTGAAGAAGAGCATTTTTGACAAGTCAATATAGATAATAAATCCCTCCCTTGTTGTTTTCTTCTTTAAGTTTAAATCAGCAAGTATCCTCCCACCTAAAAAGGTATTTTCCCTTTACATGATGACCAGATAGTCAAATATCATGTATAGTGTTCATTTTATTACTCATATCTTTATATCAATCTCCAACAATCTGCCCATTCCTCTTTATAATAAATCTAAGGTCCTTTGCAAATTAGACACCTAAAAAAAAACCAATGTCTGACTAACATATCCAAGTCCAGGAAACACAGTAATCAAGAAAATGTCAGCCTGATTTTATATCTCTATCCAATTCTAGAAAGAGTGAAACTGGGCCGGGGTTGACCTAGCCTATAAGGTATCAATTCACGTAAACACCTGTATTTGTATTAAGAAATATATAAAAATTTACAAATATTAGACCGTGAATTCAATTGTTATTAGAGTATATATTAACTTGAGATCATTATAAGAACCCAACAACTTCAAATCCTGGATCAAACTTGGCCGCGTAGACCACTCTATCGAAGAAAACTTAAGCACAAGGCTTGTAGAAAATAGAAAGGAGTGTAAAGCAACACACATTAATCAAAAAAAGGATGGAAGAGCTAGATAATTCCATGGTGTAATCCCCTGAGGTTTCTTCAGTAACAATAAGAGTGCAAGGATCACATATTGAGAATTCCTCAATTTCTAGGTCTCAAAATTAGAAAAACACAAATGCAATCAACTCGTTAATCAGTGCTAAAATACTATCTTCTAGACCTAATAATCACCAAGTTCAGTTTAATCAATATACAATCCTGTAAAAAATAAACGATAGAGAAAATTTACCGATCTCTCGTAGCGGTCTCTCTCAGCAGCAGTGCAGATCTCACCGGTGCACATCAACCGATGCTCATTCTTCCAATATATATCTAATCAAAACAAAACACAAAATTACACACAAATTCCAATAGATAGATAAAAGAAAAAGCGTATTAATTAGTACCAAGGAGCTGGAAACCGGCGAAGGGTATGATGAATAAAGAAGGCTGAAGAGTGAGTGAAATTAGGGAAACGAAACGAGATTTGATTGCTTTTGGAGATGGCAATGTCAGGAGAATTGCTATGGCTGCCTCTGCCGCTACAACATACGTCAGTATCATCCACTGTAACGCCATTTTTTCTGAAGCTTTGTTGCTTCTGAAGATGATCTTCTTCTTCTTATGTAGAATTTTGGTGGTTTTGATTTCACACAAAACGATATTTCTTAATTGACAAGTTTGAAGAAGCTTCTCCTCAAATCTAATCAAGGCTTACTGTCTGAAATTACTAAACTATCCTCTAGATGAAATAAGTATTCATGGGGTAATTTGTAATTTAAATGAAGGTGGGCTAGAATTTAATAACCACGCTAAAAATAGGAGGTAAGAGTAGTTGAATTTAATATTGGACCAGAATTTTTATTAAGGGAACCAATAATTTATGAACATGTTAAAACAAATCAATATTTAGGGGAAACAACAATTTGGTAAAAACTTTATCGATTGGGTGTTTATACCAAAAGTAAGTAAATTAGTACTTCCTCCGGTTCCTTGTTTAAGGGAAATAGAAACAATTTATTAATCTATTTTTGTAAATCAATAAAGTTTTATCAATACTTCTTTCTCATACTATTTTTATTATTAAATAGTTACCTAAAATAATTATAATAATAATTAAATTTAAAATTTCAAAAACATTATTAATAAAATTAATTTAGTAAAATATAATTTGAATTAAATTTTCTTAAGTATTATATGTCGACAAATAATAAAGGGACTATAAATCCTATCCCAGTAAAAATAGAAAAGACAGCCTTAATCTTCGAGCCACTTTTAATGGAGTTGCTCCTTGGTTTCTGCGTTCAGACTCAAAATAATTATACTACAAAATGCAATGTACTATTTAATTTCATCTGAATCTTCCAATTGTGATCAAGAGAAAATGTCGATCCAAATAATTGAAGTACGATTCCAGATTTTTTGCAAAAGAAGATTGGCTTAATGAGGTCTGATAGCCTGTTAATCATTTTATTTTATACACGAGATATCCCAAGAGCCCAAAATGCAGCTAGAGGAGCAAAGGGGGTTCATTGCCAGAATCACACACATAGTGTAAATGATGAAAATCTTGTCTCCGTTACTACAAGGGACAACGATGCACAATTGAATAAGGCGAAGGGGTTAGTAGAATACGGTTCGCCAGGAGATAATATAAGTCTCAAATTATAAAATGAATGAATTTCTTTGAAACTTTTACTAACTATACATGTATATGTATAGCAGAATACGGTTCGTCAGGAGATAATACAAGGCTTATTTTTTGTCATGTTAATGTCGCATTAAAGTAAGGGGCCTTACATAATAAGTTATGTCACTACTCACTAGTAAAAAATTCAACGATCATCTTTCTTCTTGACCGAGAAACTAAAGACTATCCAACCAATCCTTGCCACACTGAAATTAAGTAAACCAGGTTAAAGAATTAGTCAAACAAGTTCATTCAATGCAGTTTGCATCACTACACATCCAATTCAGTGAAAGAACCATGTTGGAATTTGACTTCCAAAAGTCAACAAATTGTTTGTCTTTTGCTTCTAATTCATCTCCTCAACACCTCTATCTCATTGCATTAATAACAAGTTGCATCACAAACAAGATACTAACTAGTACTAATAAAGAGAAGAGAGGAGAGGAGAAGAGAAGAGTACAACAGAGGAAGGTTGATGGGGAGGTTGAAGTTGAATAGTGATCCAACTCCAAAACTCAAGCACTTCAGTCATCCACATGAATTAGAGCTATGCATCCAACTCCAGAATAATCCCACACCTTGTTCAGGATGCAAACTACCATCATCACCCCAAATGTACACATGCAAGCCTTGCAATTTTACCCTCCATTTGAGCTGTACTCAGTTCCCAAAGCTGATAAATCACCCTGCTCATCCAGACCACCCTCTGGCTCTCCTTCCGAGGTCTAAATACCCCCGTGGCCTTTTCAATTGTGATGCCTGCAACCACCGCGGAGATGGATTCAGCTATCACTGCAGAGACTGTGAATATGATCTCCATGTGATCTGTGCATCAAAACCCCTCAAAATCACACATCAATTGCATCAATGCCAGCTGGAACTCACCTTCAAGAATCCTTATGCTGATGCCAAAGGTTTCTCTTGTGATGTATGCCAGAAGATTGGAGTTAAGCAGTGGCTTTATAGATGTGGCACTTGTGATTTTGATGTTCATTTGGATTGTTCAAATTCTTCCCCAAAATCAGCAGTTCAAGGGTCAACTATCCTCCAGCACCACCATTCATTCCCTGGGGCAACAAGTTCACATAACCAGTTCCAGCACCCTCCTATGGTGGAAAAAAAGAGGCCTAACCAGTTGGTGCAAAGTGCAAGTTCAGGTGCAATGGGAAACCAGCTCCCACAGACTCCCATATTATCAGGACAAGCAATGCCAAATCAGTACACACAGGCCAGTCTGGGTACAGCCCAAGCAAGGCCAAACCCATTACTCTATAGTACAAGTACAGGTTCAATCCCCCAGCACCAATCCCTGCAACCTCCTCTAATTCAAGGACTGGTTAGGCCTGATCAATACATACAGTCTCCTGGGACAAACAATGATATGATGAATGCTGCATTTCAAGGACTTGTGGAAGTTGCAGCTCAGCAGGTTGGTCAAACGATCATGCAGGGATTCGTAGGTGGTGGTAACAACAGTGATGGGAATGAAGGCTCTTCAATTCTGAGAAGCATTTTTGGTGACTCGTCACAGAACTAAACATTTCATACCCTTTCCATTTCAATATTATTATCAGTTAATGTAAAATAGGCACAACTTAAGGTTAAAATAGTATCTTGGTAAACTACCACCCTATTTTTCTTTTAGATGCTTGGAAATGCCATTATTATGCTATATCCCTTGTCATAATCATGAGCCATGAACTCACAATGCAATACTATCAAAAAAAAAAATTACATCTTGATAAATGCTTATGATTTAATACTTGATTATCGAGGTTTTTTGTTCAATATTGACAATCCAGTTGTGATTATCAAAAACTTGGGAAAATCCAACAGATCCACCGCCCTTCTCTTGGTGAGATGACCAAACCTACCATCTCTCAACGCCCAACTAAGGCGTTTGGAGTTACAGTGGTTGAAGATTTGAATTTATTAAGAACAAACATCATTATATTCATGCATCTGGATGAAGCGGTTGTCAGTATGCCAACAAACATCACCGCGTTCTGTATTGTATTAAATGGTTTCACACTATTCAGCGATTAGTATATGGATATTGGCATTAAAGAGAAGCATTGACATGGTATTAAATTCAGCCAACTCGTTTGCTAAATATTGGAGAACCAAATGAAGAGGAGAGGGAGCAAAGGATGTTCATTAGTTACTGATATGTTTGCATCCCACCTGGAGTGTCGTTCCAGGAAGTAGCTATACTATATCTAACTAAAATGAGATTTGAGACTATTAAAACCCATAAGCATCTTATTCAATAATCTAAAAATAATGAAAAACACTATCTGCATACTAACCGACAACGGACAACAATGAAACTTACACCAGAACTACAAATCAAAATCAATGCTCTGGGAGCAATAACATTTGGGAAACAGGATATATCCCTGTATAACAACAACAACAACAACATACCCAGTGTAATCCCACAAGCGGGGCCTTGGGAGGGTAATGTGTACGCAGACCTTACCGTACCTTGGGAGGTAGAGAGGCAATTTCTGATAATTGAAAGAAGCTTTTCCATCACCATCAAAAGTAGCCTCAAGTATGGCTCTATTTTGATATGCATTTAAATTATACAGCAGCCTTCTAGTTTTAGATATAAAACTCAGTCTTTCAGAAAAAATTGACATTCAATACCCTCTTTGGAATATACTGTATGGCTGTATCCTCAATTCTTAAAGAAAGCAACCTCTATCACTTATAATATTAGTCTATTTCACCAATAATAACAACAGTTCTCTTTGATTCAGCCTTGTGGTTTGACTATATTGCTCATCTATTGAGGGGTAAAAGATATTCACTCAATTGAGGGTTGACTACACTGTTCATCTAAAATTTGACTATATTGTCTGGTAGCATGTAACTGGAAATTCAGGAAAAGAATCACAACATTAGCTACTCTATCAAATTCACACAAATTTTAACTGGAAAAGAAATGGCACCATATAGAGGATTAAAATTACATGCCAAGAATAATCATCTGCAAAACAAACAGCCTTACACAAAAAAAGAATCACCTTGTACTATTTGACCTGAAAGGAGCACCAAATGAGAAAAGAAGAGAGATGAAAATATAACATTTACCAATGAAAATGTGTTAAAATCAGGCAGATTCCTTAGCCTCTTCAGCTGCCTCTTCCTCTCGCAATTTCTTCAAAGAAGGAGGTGGTCTAGGAACAATGCTTTTCTTCCATTTCCGATCAAGCTTCCTGGATATCCTTTTGTTAATTCCTTCTTCCATCTCACGCTCCCGTTTAACAGTAAGCATTCGAGCAATCTAACATATTACGAAAGCCAGACCATCAGAAACAAAAGTAAATTAGATTAAGAAGTTAAACATGAGAAAAGGTAAGTGTAACTACCCAATCCAAGGCAATGGAAAATGAACATTGCTGAAAATTCAGGGAAGGAAAGCAACACAAGCATGGAATTGCACATGGTCACATGCGACAGGTGAAAGATTACGATTACAGTACTACCATATGTATTCAAAAGACCATCACCCTCCCCTTCCCCCCCACCCCCCC